>NC_052147.1:236202502-236502502 GCF_902713615.1 Scyliorhinus canicula
GTGCCGGGGAGGGGGGTAGAGTGCCGGGGAGGTGGGAAGAGTGCCGGGGAGGGCGGAAGAGTGCCGGGGAGGGGGGAGAGTATCGGGGAGGGGGGAGAGAGCGTATCGGAGGGGGGGTGAGTTCCCGGGAGGGTGGGAGTGTTCAGGGGAGGGGGAGAGAAGGCCGGGGAGGGGGGGAGAGTGCCGGGGAGGGAGGGAGAGTGCCGGGGAGGGGGGTAGAGTGCCGGGGAGGGAGGGGAGTGTGCCGGGGAGGGGGGTAGAGTGCCGGGGAGGAGGGGAGAGTGCCGGGGAGGTGGGAAGAGTGCCGGGGAGGGCGGAAGAGTGCCGGGGAGGGGGGAGAGTATCGGGGAGGGGGGAGAGAGCGTATCGGAGGGGGGGGCGTGAGTGCCGGCGAGGGGGGAGAGTGCCGGGGAGGGAAGGAGAGTGCCGGGGAGGGGTGAGAGAGCGAGTGCCGGGGAGGGGTGGTGAGTGCCGGGGAGGGGGATGAGTTCCGGGGGAGGGAAGGAGAGTGCCGGGGAGGGGGTGAGAGAGCGAGTGCCGAGGAGGGGTGGTGAGTGCCGGGGAGGGGGATGAGTTCCGGGAGGGGGGGAGAGTGCCAGGGAGGGGGCGTGAGTGCCGGGGAGGGGGGTGAGTTCCGGGGAGGGGGGGGGAGAGTGCCGGGGAGGGGGCGTGAGTGCCGGGAGGGGGGAGAGTGGGGGAGGGTGCGGAGAGTGCCGGGGAGGGAAGGAGAGTGCCGGGGAGGGGTGAGAGAGCGAGTGCCGGGGAGGGGTGGTGAGTGCCGGGGAGGGGCGTGAGTGCCGGGGAGGGGGCGTGAGTGCCGGCGAGGGGGGAGAGTGGGGGAGGGTGGCGGAGAGTGCCGGGGAGGGAAGGAGAGTGCCGGGGAGGGGGTGAGAGAGCGAGTGCCGGGGAGGGGTGGTGAGTGCCGGGGAGGGGGCGTGAGTGCCGGGGGGGGGGTGAGTTCCGGGGAGGGGGGAGAGTGCCGGGGAGGGGGTTGAGTTCCGGCGAGGGGGGAGAGTGCCGGGGAGGGTGGCGGAGAGTGCCGGGGAGGAAAGGAGAGTGCCGGGGAGGGGGTGAGAGAGCGAGTGCCGGGGAGGGGTGGGTGAGTGCCGGGGAGGGGGGTGAGTTCCGGGGAGGGGGGGAGAGTGCCGGGGAGGGGGCGTGAGTGCCGGGGAGGGGGGTGAGTTCCGGGGAGGGTGGGGGAGAGTTCCGGGGAGGGGGCGTGAGTGCCAGGGAGGGGGCGTGAGTGCCAGGGAGGGGGCGAGGGCAAGGGAGGTCGTCTGCCTGGCCAGGTGCCATCCTCCAACAGTCGTGCCCATGCAGCCCATGACACCTGGCTGCGCGGGGGGGGGTACAAACAATGATGACATGTTGCCTTCCCCCCCGTCCCCGTCCCCGCAGGACGTCATGTTTTCTGATCAGCCAGCGATGTTGGCCGCCATGGTGGCAGCCGCCATTGTACATGTTGCCCTGGAGGAGGAGGAGGAGAGTGCCAGAGAGGCGGCGCAGGCTGCCGCAGAAGAGCATGCCGCAGAGGGGCAGGCAGCAGCCGCCCAGGCTAGAGGTCCACCCGCCCGACAGGACGAGGAAGAGGAGGAGGAGCAGGGGAAGCACGAGGAGGAGGAGGAGCACGAGGAGAGGGAAGAGGATGTTGTGGCGCCGGAGGAGGCCCCATGTGTACCGGCCCCTTTCGTCGTACCAGGACCTCACGGACCGGGAATGCAGGAGGTGACTCCGGATGAGCTGGGAAACCGTGGCGCTCATCTGCCACCTGCTGGCACACCTGGAACCGCGTGGCACTGGGGGAGGACACCCTCTCCCCGTGTCCGTCAAGGTTACGGTGGCCCTGAACGTTTATGGCACGGGATCATTCCAGGCGCCGAGTGGGGACCTGTCCGGCATCTCGCAGACATCGGTGCACCGGTGCATCCGGGCAGTGACAGACGGCCTTCATGCCATTGCGGACGCTACATCCGGTTCCCTGTGGACCGGGCGAGCCAGGATGCCCGGGCTGTGGGCTTCTCTGCCGTGGCTGCGTTTCCCATGGTCCAGGGTGCGATCGATGGGATGCACGTCGCCGTGCGGCCACTTGCAGACAACAGGGCCGTATTCACCAATAGGAACATCCAGGTGGTCTGCGACCACCGCATGATTATCCTGCACATCTGCGCCCGGTACTTAGGAAGTGTTCATAACTCATACGTGTTGTCGCGGTCTTACACCCCCGGCATGTTCGAGGGATGCCACCCTCGGCTGAGGGGCTGGTTGCTGGGCGACAGGGGTTACCCGGTGCGGTCGTGGCTGATGACGCCTATACGGAGGCCACAGACTGACGCGGAGAACGGCTACAATGATGCCCATGCAGCGTCAAGGGGTGTGATAGAGAGGTGCTTTGGCCTGCTCAAAATGCATTTCAGGTGCATGGACCTCTCTGGGGGGGCCCTCCAGTACCTGCCAGATAGGGCCGGCCACATCATTGTGGTGTGCTGCGTCCTGCACAACATAGCCCAGCAGAGGGGCGATGTGCCGCAGGCAGAGGAGGGGGGAGTAGAGGAGCAGCAGGAAGAGGCGCAGTCTCAGAGGGGGATGGGGGCAATGGTCAGGGCAGACGGGCTGGACATGGACGGGAGGCTGCCCACCATTACTGGCTGGGCCAGCGGGCACGGGACAGGCTGATAGCCGCCCGGTTCACTGACTCGGGGGTGTGGGAATTGGCGAGTATGGCCACATACCGCACACAATGGCAACATCCGACCACCCTCAACCCCCCTCACCCACCCAGCACCAACACCCTCACCCCGCCCCTCCCCCACCCACCCACCAACCACACCCGCATGCACACCACCCCTCCATTGCAGATCCACCTGTGGCACAACGGGCCGGGCTCACACAGTCGCCGGTGGAAATGTGCCTATTGCAGGCCATGGAAGATGATGACAACCCGCTCTGCGATGAGCTCCTGGCTCCACATCGTTCGACAATGTCTGACCCATGGCCACAGTACCACCCTCCACCCGGACCATCCCTGAATGCGTGCCACCCGTGCGGTTTCGGCCTGGGTGGCACGCATGACCGGCACCACTCTCAGCTCCTGGACGTGGGCGCACTCCTCCACCTGCGTCTGCAGCTGCTGCAAGCCAGCCATCATGCTCTTCCTTCGTCCCAGGTTTGGTGGCTGCATCGGATCTATGGATAGGTGTGGTAACTCCAGGAACCCGTGACCCGTCTGGGCGGCAGATGTTTGCTTGCGCCAGGATGCCCTCCGACCTCCCGGCCCCTCTGCTGCTCCTACCTCCACCCGCTGTACCAGTACGAATGTGTTGTGCGCACCAGTGAGTGTACCAGACGCCTCATCACTAAAGTTCCCAACTGAGGTGAGTGTCTCTGCGATGGTGGAGGGTGTTGGAGAAAGCAGTGGCGGTGTGTCGTGAGCATCGTCCGACTCAGAGTCCATGGTACTCTGGGGTAGCGCCTCGTCTCCACCCGTCCACTGTGTGTCAGTGTCCTGTATTTTGGTGTCATGTGTGTCGGTGTCCTGGGCAGGGCTGTCCTGGGTAGGACTGTCCTGGGTAGTGGTGTCCTGGGTAGGACTGTCCTGGGTAGGGCTGTCCTGGGTAGGGCTGTCCTGGGTAGGGCTGTCCTGGGTAGGACTGCCCTGGGTAGTGGTGTCCTGGGTAGGACTGTCCTGGGTAGTGGTGTCCTGGGTAGGACTGTCCTGTGTAGGGCTGTCCTGGGTAGGGCTGTCCTGTGTAGGGCTGTCCTGGGTAGGGCTGTCCTGGGTAGGACTGTCCTGGGTAGTGGTGTCCTGGGTAGGGCTGTCCTGGGTAGGACTGTCCTGGGTAGGGCTGTCCTGGGTAGGACTGTCCTGGGTAGGGCTGTCCTGGGTAGGGCTGTCCTGGGTAGGGCTGTCCTGGGTAGGGCTGTCCTGGGTAGGGCTGTCCTGGGTAGGACTGCCCTGGGTAGTGGTGTCCTGGGTAGGACTGTCCTGGGTAGTGGTGTCCTGGGTAGGACTGTCCTGTGTAGGGCTGTCCTGGGTAGGGCTGTCCTGTGTAGGGCTGTCCTGGGTAGGGCTGTCCTGGGTAGGACTGTCCTGGGTAGTGGTGTCCTGGGTAGGGCTGTCCTGGGTAGGACTGTCCTGGGTAGGGCTGTCCTGGGTAGGACTGTCCTGGGTAGGGTTGTCCTGGGTAGGGCTGTCCTGGGTAGGGCTGTCCTGGCTAGGGCTGTCCTGGGTAGGACTGTCCTGGGTAGGGCTGTCCTGGGTAGTGTAGCCACCAAAGCTGGCCACTTCCTGACATAAAATGGAACATTGAGTTGCATGCAGGGAAAATTGGACAATGACAGAGAGGCAAGCAGGTTGCAGAACCTCTCCGTGGATTCTGTCTGTGAAGAAACCAGACAGCACAGAAACTAACAAGCTGTGTCTATTAATTGAGCGATTCCCGGTGATTCCCAGGCACAATGGACACTACAATTAGAAGAGATTGAAACATTCTATAGCAGGTCAGACATCCCGGCTCCAGTGGAGTCTGAAACAAAAGGACACAAATAAGGTGGAAAGAACCGCCCAGTACTCAAGGAACAGCCCTGTTATTGGGGAAATTCAAATCAATCGATTGGGAAGCGACCCAATCGATTGCAAGTTTATAGAGGGACCGCCCAGATGGGCGTGAAACCCAAAACAGTATAAGGCAGAGACCCCGACCCCAGCTCTCTCTCTTAGTCAGCCTCTCTCAGCCAGCACTCCGCTCTCTTAACCGGCCCTCCCAGCAGAACACCTTTGCAGCAGCTCTCCAGGAACTTGGACGCGAGAAGGAGAGGCCTGGCCAATTGCTACACCGACAAGTAAGTGTCATACAACGCACGCTATGAGAGTAGACACTCCTGACCCCTTTAGTCCACACCAATTGGAAGCTTGCGGATCCAGGACAAAGCAAGAGGCCATTGTTCCCTGATCCGGCAGTTCCCTTATTCCAGATAAGTATTGGCCTAGTAGTGGTAGGAAAAGTTTAGTCTTAGTATTATGTGCATGAGTAGTAAATAACTGTGTAATAATAAACATGTCTTGTTTGAACTTACTAACTGGTGTATTGAGTCATTGATCTGAACTTGAACTTGAATCTTGTGACGGTATCATAAGAATACCTGGCGACTCTAGAGCTAAGGAATAAAACATAGAACATAGAACATAGAACAGTACAGCACAGAACAGGCCCTTCGGCCCTCAATGTTGTGCCGAGCCATGATCACCCTACTCAAACCCACGTATCCACCCTATACCCGTAAACCAACAACCCCCCCTTAACCTTACTTTTTATTAGGACACTACGGGCAATTTAGCATGGCCAATCCACCTAACCCGCACATCTTTGGACTGTGGGAGGAAACCGGAGCACCCGGAGGAAACCCATGCACACAGGGGGAGGACGTGCAGACTCCACACAGACAGTGACCCAGCCGGGAATCGAACCTGGGACCCTGGAGCTGTGAAGCATTTATGCTAACCACCATGCTACCCTGCTGCCCCATTGAGCCAATTGAGTGTAAAGCACACTCACCCAGAATGTGCAACAGTAGGGCTTTCCTGGGTAGGACTGTCCTGGGTAGGACTGTCCTGGGTAGGAATGTCCTGGGTAGTGGTGTCCTGTCTCGGCTGCAACGGGGGCCTGTGGCTGCTCCCCTCGTCGCTGGGTGTCACACGCCTGCGTCGCCACACGCGCACGAGACGGGGGAGTCGTCTCCCTGTTGCTCCGGGTCTCTCCCTCTCTCGTGGCCGCCCTGGGGCGTCCTGCGGGCGTCACATGCCAGAGGGGCCGGGTCTCTCCCTCTCTCGTGGCCGCCCTGGGGCATCCTGTGGGCGGTCGCCATCCACAGGCACGGGTGCCTCAACGTTTGGTCCTGCAATACACAACACAGCATGCATGGTTAGACACGCGGGTGGTGATCGAGGGATATGGGGGATAAGGGGGAGGGGGGATGGGCTTTGGGTGGCTCACTTGCTGGTGGGCCCCCGTCCTCTGCATCGGCAACCTCCCGGTCCTCAGTTCTGCCTGTCAGTTCCAGGGCCCTTTCCTCATGAACGGTGAGTGGTCTCTCATAAGCTGGGCCCCCTCCAGTCCTCTCACGCTCCCTGTTGTTGTGTGCACACTTCTCCTGTGGGGGGTGGGCCCGTGGGTGGCAGGGGTAAAGGGCAACAGTGTTAGACAGATATATGAACGCACGGCAGCAGTTGCGCGTACATTGGCAGAGGTGCACAGCACATTAGGGTTAGGGTTGGGTTAGCGTCAGGGTTGGTTGCACCTGGGGGTGTGCCGCACATCAGGGGGGGGGAGGCGGGGGGGGGGGGGGGGGGGGGGGGGTACTCACCCTGGCTGCCCTGACGAGGTCGTTGACCTTCTTGTGGCACTGGGTGCCGGTCCCCGGTTTCACAGCCACAGTGCTGATGGCCTCTGCCACCTCCCTCCACAGGCGCCGGCTGAGGCATGGGGCGACCCTGCGGCCATGTCCGGGGTACTAGACCTCCCTCCTCTCCTGTACTGCGCCCAGGAGCGCCTCAATGTCACGCTCCTGGAACCTTGGAGCTGCGCGGCAGGCGTCCATCTTAGCGGGTCTTCCGGGGGGGGGGGCATCTTCTGTGCTGTGACGCCATGCGGCGTTGATTATGCTGCGCGGCGTCAGTGATGCGGCACGTCCACGGCGGGTGACGCCGTCGCAAATGGCGTCACGCCGCTACTAGCCCATTTGGGCCCGGAGACGTCACGACGTTTGGGGGGGCCTGACGCCGGAGTGATCCGCACCGATTTTGGCGCCAGGTCCCGGCCATCGTGCCGGTTTTCGGAGAATCCAGCCCCTGGATAGGGCCAAGTATTTTCAGCCAGTCATTCGCTGCATCAGTACTAACAGGACACATTTATGGGAAGTCCAAAGTATTTCCTACAAACAAAGATAATTAAACATTCTACACTGTAAAATAGCAGTGTCTAAGATTCCTTACAACTGTACAAACATGTTGCCATGAAGAGAAAGTTTCTACACATGGCCATGGTTATTCAATCAGATATCCTTTCGAAAGTTTAGTGTTAAAACAATTTGGAAATTACTTTGACTCAAGGGCTGGAATTTTAGCAGCCCCATGGAAATGGAATTGGAGAGAGGTGGGTGCCAGTAAAATGGCAAAAGCCTGCACCAAACCGGCTCCCTGATGGCTTCCTGTTGGTGACCAATTTTATCATACATGATGCAAGAGACTGGATGGAGCAATGGCTGATTGGTGACAGCAGGCAGGCAATTAAGGACATTAAACAGCCAATTGTCAGTAATTTCTCTGTCTTTTTCTGATTTTATTAATGGCACACGTGTGTGGCGTGTCGCTGGTCATGGGCCGCTCTACGCGGCCGGGTCACCGATTCACCGGCCAGGATGGGCCGAGCAGCCGTACTAAAAAGGGAGAGTCCCATCGGTGCCGTCCACACCTGGTCACAGCCGGCGGAAACTCTGCGTGGAGGGTCGGAGGGCAGCCTGTGGGGGGCTCCGACCCCGGGAGGGTGGGGGGGGGGGTGGGTGGGTGGGGGGTGGGGGTGGGGGGTTGGGGGGGGTGGGAGGGGGGGGTGGGGGGTGGGGGGGGGTGGGGGGGGGGGGGGGTGGGGGGGTGGGGGGGGGGGGGTCTTACAAGACAACCTCGCACAGCTCCAGGCCAAGAAATCAACTTTACCCAGCTCTCATCCTCATATCTACCTAACTGGCTTCGGTTCAGTGTAAGACTTATGTCACTCTCAAACTTAATAGGTAATTCAATTATATTACGATCAGTTTTTCCCAGAAGACTTTTTACTGAAAGATTGCTGCTTAAGCCTGCCTCATTACACAATAATAGATTTAAAATATATTTATCCCTGGTTGTTTCACAATGTATTATTCCAAGAAATTGTCATGTAAGCATTCTACAAACTCATCTGTCAGACTAACTTTCCAATTTTATTTGTTTGTTATATACAAAGATTAAAGTCCCCATGATTACTACATTAATAGTATTAAATAATTATGAGTATCTGAGTACTCTTTAGCAGAAATCAAGTGTGATCTTGCCCTCCAGTGTCCAGGTCCCCACACTACCCTTTCCCCAATTCCCTGATTGTGGCCCACTTGTATTCGTTGCCTCACCATATGTAAATATCATCTGTAAACTACCTCGAAAATATTTATGGTGCCAGTACCTGAATTGGTGGCTGTGAGGATCAGAGAGACTGATAGCGTTTCTTCATCATTAATCTTTTCTTCCTTCATGATTTATTGACATTCTGAATTCTCCCTCTGTGTACCCGAACAGGCGTCGGAACACATTGCCAACTTAGTACCCTGACACATTAAAACCTAAAGCAGCCTGAAGTGAACAATTTTTAACCATATCAGTTTTTCCAGTTTCAATACAATTCTATTAAAACATAAGAACTAGGAGCAGGAATAGGCCATCAGGCCCCTCGAGCCTGCTCCGCCATTCAATGAGATCATGGCTGTTCTTTTGTGGACTCAGCTCCACTTTCCCGCCCGAACACGATAACCCCTTATTCTTTTATTCTTCAAAAAACTATCTATCTTTATCTTGAAAACAATTAATGAAGGAACCTCAACTGCTTCACTTGGCAAGGAATTCCTTGATTCACAATCCTTTGGGTGAAGAGGTTCCTCCTAACTCAGTCCTAAATCTACTTCCCCTTATTTTGAGGCTATGACCCCTAGTTCTGCTTTCACACACCAGTGGAAACAACCTGCCCGCATCTATCCTATCTATTCCCTTCATAATTTTATATGTTTCTATAATATCCCCCCTCATCCTTTTAAATTCCAACGAATACAGTCCCAGTCTACTCAACCTCTCCTCATAATCCAACCCCTTCAGCTCTGGGATTAATCTAGTGAATCTCCTCTGCACACCCTCCAGCGCCATAGAACATAGAACATAGAACGATACAGCGCAGTACAGGCCCTTCGGCCCTCGATGTTGCACCGACATGGAAAAAAACTAAAGGCCATCTAACCTACACTATGCCATTATCATCCATATGCTTATCCAATAAACTTTTAAATGCCCTCAATGTTGGCGAGTTCACGACTGTTGCAGGTAGGGCATCCCACGGCCTCACCACTCTTTGCGTAAAAAACCCACCTCTGACCTCTGTCCTATATCTATTACCCCTCAATTTAAGGCTATATCCCCTCGTGCTAGCCACCTCCATCCGCGGGAGAAGGCTCTCGCTGTCCACCCTATCTAACCCTCTGATCATTTTGTATGCCTCTATTAAGTCACCTCTTAATCTTCTTCTCTCTAACGAAAACAACCTCAAGTCCATCAGCCTTTCCTCATAAGATTTTCCCTCCATACCAGGCAACATCCTGGTAAATCTCCTCTGCACCCGTTCCAAAGCTTCCACGTCCTTCCTATAATGAGGCGACCAGAACTGTACGCAATACTCCAAATGCGGCCGTACTAGAGTTTTGTACAACTGCAACATGACCTCATGGCTCCGGAACTCAATCCCTCTACCAATAAAGGCCAACACACCATAGGCCTTCTTCACAACCCTATCAACCTGGGTGGCAACTTTCAGGGATCTATGTACATGGACACCGAGATCCCTCTGCTCATCCACACTACCAAGAATTTTACCATTAGCCAAATATTCCGCATTCCTGTTATTCTTTCCAAAGTGAATCACCTCACACTTCTCCACATTAAACTCCATTTGCCACCTCTCAGCCCAGCTCTGCAGCTTATCTATGTCCCTCTGTAACCTGTAACATCCTTCCGCACTGTCTACAACTCCACCGACTTTAGTGTCGTCTGCAAATTTACTCACCCATCCTTCTGCGCCCTCCTCTAGGTCATTTATAAAAATGACAAACAGCAACGGCCCCAGAACAGATCCTTGTGGTACACCACTCGTAACTGAACTCTATTCTGAACATTTCTCATCAACTACCACTCTCTGTCTTCTTTCAACTAGCCAATTTCTGATCCACATCTCTAAATCACCCTCAATCCCCAGCCTCTGTATTTTCTGCAATAGCCGACCGTGGGGAACCTTATCAAACGCTTTACTGAAATCCATATACACCACATCAACTGCTAGTACGTCCTTTCTCAAGTAAGGAGACCAAAACTGAACACAATACTCCAGGTGTGGCCTCACTAGCACCTTATACAATTGCAGCATAACCTCCCTAATCTTAAACTCCATCCCTCTAGCAATGAAGGACAAAATTCCATTCGCATTCTTAATCACTTGTTGCACCTGTAAACCAACTTTTTGCGACTCATGCACTAGCACACCCAGGTCCCTCGGCACAGCGACATGTTTTAATATTTTATCATTTAAATAATAATGTCTTCTGCTGTTATTCCTACCAAAATGGATAACCTCACATTGTCAGTGTTGTATTAATCCCCACTCCTTGCTTTCTATTAATTAACTAATCCTCTATCCATATTACTACTCTATCCTTAACTTCATGCATCATTATATTATGCAGCAAACTTTTGTATGGCACCTTGTCAAAAGCTTTCTGGAAATCCAGATATATTTCATCCATCGGCTCCTCTTTGTCTACCGCACTGGTAATGTCCTCAAAGAAATCCCCTAAATTAGTTAGGCACGACCTGCCCTTTATGAACCCATGCTGCGTCTGTCCAATTGGACAATTTCCATCCAGATGCCTCGCTATTTCTTCCTTGATGATAGATTCCAGCATTCTCACTACTACCAAAGTTACGCTCACTGGCCAATACTTACCCTCTTTCTGCCTACCTCCTTTTTTAAACAGTGGTGTCACATTTGCTAATTTCCAATCTGCTGGGACCACCCCAGAGTCTAGTGAATTTTGGTAAATTATCATACGTGAATTTACAACTTCCCTAGCCATCTCTTTTAGTACTCTGGGATGCATTCCATCTGGGCCAGGAGACTTGTCTACCTTTAGCCCCATTAGCTTGCCCATCACTACCTCCTTAGTGATAACAATCCTCTCAAGGTCCTCACCTGTCATAGCCTCATTTCCATCAGTCACTGGCATGTTATTTGAGTCTTCCACTGTGAAGACTGACCCAAAAAACCTGTTCAGTTCCTCATCCATTTCCTCATCTCCCATTATTAAGTCTCCATTCTCACCCTCTAAATGACCACTATTTACCTTAGCCACTCTTTTTTGTTTCATATATTTGTCAAAATGTTTACTATCTGTTTTGATATTGTGAGCAAGTTTACTCTTATAATCTATTTTCTCTTCATTATAGCTTTTTTAGCTTCCTGTTGCCCCTAAAGATTTCCCAATCCTCTCGTCTCCCACTAATCATTTCACTTTGTATGCTTTTACCTTCAATTTGATACTCTCCCTTATTTCTTTAGAAATCCATGATAGATTTTCCCTCTTTTTGTTGGTATACATTTTTGCTGAGCACTGTGAAAAATCACTTGGAAGGTTCTCCACTGTTTCACCCTAAAGTCTTTGCTCCCAGTCTACCTTAGCCAGCTCTTGCCATTGCAATCTCCTTTGTTTAAGCACAAAACACTGGTGTTTGATTGTACCTTCTCACTCTCCATCTGTATGTTAAATTCCATCATAGTGTGATTCCGAGAGGATCCCTAACAATGAGATCATTAATCAATCCTGTCTCATTACACAGGATCGTCTGTTCCCTCATAGGTTCAAATGCATTCTGTTCTTGGAAACTATCATGGATACATTCTCTAAACTCATCCTCAAGGCTGCCTTGACCGACCCGGTTAAACCAATCGACATGTAGATTAAAATCCCTCATGATAACTGCTGTACCATTTCTACATGCATCAGTTATTTCTTTGTTTATTGCCCGCCCTGCCGTGATGTTACTATTTGGCCTATAGACTACACCTATCAGTTACTTTTTACCTTACTATTCCTGATTTCCACCCAAATGGATTCAACCTTATCCTGCACAGCACCGATGTTATCCCTAACTACTGCCTGGATAAATAGACTGCCTTAAATAACAGAGCTACACCACCTCCCTTACCACCGACTCTGTCCTGCTGAATGGTTTGATACCCTTGGATATTTAACTCCCAGTCGTAACCATCCTTTAACCATGTTTCATTAATGGCTACAAAATCATAGTCATTCACGATGATTTGTGCCATCAACCCATTTACCTTATTCTGAATACTACGAGCATTCAGGTAAAGTGCCCTTATGTTGGTTTTATACCTCCATTTTGAATGTTAACACCTCTATCAGTAACCTCTCCCAAGTTATTTTTCCCTTTAACTTTTCTCGTAAGTTTCCTTATCATTGAACCCATATCTTCATGTAATAACCTGCTGCTTCGCTTTCCATTTATGTTTTTACTTCCCGCTTTATTCCTTTTAGTATTACTGGGCCTATTCGCTGAACTCCCTTCAGTCACTGTACCTTGTACTGTGGCCCTTTTTGATTTTTGACTGTGGCTTCTCCGTCTTACACTTTCCCCCTTACTGCCTTTTGTTTCTGTCCCCATTTTACTTCCCTCCGACTTCCTGCATCGGTTCCCATCCCTGCCATATTAGTTTAAACCCTCTCCAACAGCACGAGCAACCCCCCCCCCCCCCCCCAGTCCCCCCAGGACATTGGTTTCAGTACTGCCCAGGTGCATACTGTCCGGTTTGTACTGGTCCCACGTCCCCCAGAACCGGTTCCAATGCCCCATGAATTTGAATCCCGCCCTCTTGCACCATCTCTCAAGCCACGCATTCATCCTATCTATCCTGACATTCCTACTCTGACTAGCTCGTGGCACTGGTAGCAATCGTGAGATTACTACCTTTGAGGTCCTACTTTTTAGTTTAACTGCTAACTCCCTGAATTCTGCTTGTAGGACCTCATCCTGTTTTTTACCTATATTGTTGGTGCCTATATGCACCATGACAGCTGGCTGTTCACCCTCGCCCCAGAATGTCCTGTAGCCTCTCCAAGACATCCTTGACCCTTGCACCAGGGAGGCAACATGCCATCCTGGAGTCTCGATTGAGTCCGCAGAACCGCCTGTCTATTCCCCTTACGATTGGGTCCCCTATCACTATAGCTCTGCCATTCTTCTTCCTGTCCTCCTGCGCAGCAGAGCCAGTCACGGTGTCATGAACGTGGCTGCTGCTGCCTTCCCCTGGTGAGCCATCTCCCTAAAAGTGTCCAAAATGGTATATCTGTTTTGCAGGGAGATGACCGCAGTGGACACCTGCACTGCCTTCCTACTCTTGTTCTGTCTTTTGGTCATCCATTTTCTATCTTCCTGAGTAATTTTCATCTGTGGTGTGACCAACTCAGTGAAGGTGTTATCTTTAAACTTTAAGCAAAAATAAATTGAAAGCTTTCATTACATGAGATTATGGCAAATCATGATGCTACATATATATATGCTTACACAATTTGTATATCTTACAAAGACCTATGTCAGTCATCTCTAAGTCCCTTTCTTTGTAAAGTAAAAACTCACAACTTTTCCCTCTTCCCTGATGGCTTTAGCTTCTCAGTGCTGGTGCTATTTTTTTAGTTTACTTACTCCAGCTATGTCTTTTTCATAGTATGGAGACTAGAACTGCACACAATACTTTAGGTGCAGCCTGCAAAGTATTGTGAGCAAGTTTAACACAACTTCACTATTTGCGCATTGACATGAATTCATATTAATTCTGAAATAAATATGATCAATCTATGTCATGACTAAAATGATAACAGCACATGACTGCACCATTTCTGATTTGGCACTGGAGGCCTTCCTTTAGATTTCCCTTTGTTCACATTTCTTATATTTTATCTTTTGTTTGGTCCGAGGATTGTTCATTGAGATGTAGCTTTAACTTGAGCAGAGGAAGTATAGAATTCAAGTTTCAATTACCTTTACAACTGGAACACTAAATTTTGTCCTTAAGTTTTGGGAAAGGAAATCCCAGACTTTCTGGCACCCAGCAGATTGGAGGGATTTGGTTTGATTGGTTGGCTGGCGGCCAGGGACAGTGTTCTGTCTGGCAACAGACAATTGGTTCCTGCCTGGTGGGAATTTTCAGAGAGAACCCAGGAGATGACATGAGACCCTGGAAGTAAGAAGTTTTTTTTTCCTCCTGTCTCAGCTGCTGGCTGCCTACTCTCTCTTTGAGATTACAGTGAAGACCATTACAAGCTGAAGGAAAAGATAACATCCAACTGAAGGCCTGAAATGGAGAAAGGAACTAACTGGAAGATATCCATCTGAAGTCAAAGATCTCTATCTTTTATTATTATTGTCTTCCTTCTCCACCACCCTGTCCCTTTATGTTGTCTGTGTGTCTGAGCATATGTCTGTGTATATTGAGTGGGGGGAGTTAGAAAAGGCAGGTTGGGAATTAGCTAGTAGTTAACAAGTTGTATTGTTGCCTATTTAATACGAATTACTGTTAAATAATTAAAGGTTATTTATGTCAGGATTTACAAACCTGGTGGTTGTGGTTAATCTGGATGAAACAAAAGACTTTGGATATTTAAGTAACTTTAATTCCACCTATGTTGTGACCCTGGGTCAAGTGGAGCTGTAATTAATGGCACACTAGCCCAGGGTGCCATGACACTCTGGTGTATTCTAACTATTCAGCGCAGTGGATGGCAAATGAATGGTGTACTTTGCCCATCCTGCTATTGCAGACAAGTATGAGCCAGTTTTTTTCTACAGCCTGCAGCCATCCAGCTCACACGCAACTGCTGGGTTCCTCTTCCCCATATTCCAGGTCCTACCTAAATTTTGCGGATTGAGAGTGCAGACAGAAATTCTAGAAAGGATTTTCCTTTCCAATGGCAAAATTGTGTTGAAGATCTAAATGATTGTGGCAGTGGGCTACACCATGATATTCAAACCTGCGTTAGTAACACATTTGAGGATGTGACTCAGTGTCCATTGTTGTCCAATAATGTCTATGCAGAACATCTTGGAACAATATTCTGCCTTAAGAGGCCTATATAAATGCCTGTATGCCCGTGTCTATGTATTTACACTTTGCACCTTGTGTTGCCCTATTATGTATTTTCTTTTCTTTTCAAGTACTAAATGATCTGTTGGAGCTGCTCACAGATACTTTTCACTGAACCTCAGTACACACGACAATAAACAAATCTAATCAAATCCAAGTTGTTGTTACTGTATATTTATACCGGCTACTTCACTGTTGGAGGAATTATGAATGGAGTTGAGCACTTCGGACAAACGGCCAAAAGATTCACCCCTGACCTTATGATGGAGGGAAAGTAATTGATTAAACATTTCAACTGGCTGGGCTGAAGGTACCTGGGAAATGTTGCCAATGAAGCCTTTAACCTGTGACAAATTGCTTCTGACCATGAACATTGTCCTCTGTATCAGGCCCAACTCCAGCCACTAGTGGGGTTTTTCTTTTGACCCCTGTTTACTTTCCTAGCGTTCCTTGCTGAATAAATCTTTTTCTGCTTCGCCTTGTGTCTGTGAAATGAGACTTCACACCACAGCATAGGACAATCTGTTCCAGTACATTTTGGTCAAAAGACTTCTTACAGCCAGCAATACTGGTATGGTAGGGGCTGGTTTAGCACAGTGGGCTAAACAGCTAGTTTGTATTGCAGAACAAGGGTTCAATTCCCGTACCGGCCTCCCCAAACAGGCGCCGGAATATAGAGACTAGGGGTTTTTCACAGCAACTTCATTGAAGCCGACTTGGGACAATAAGCGATTATTATTATTAGTTGATGTGCAAATGAGAAATAAACTTTAAATTATCATTTGAATGCTTCAAACATTCCCAGCAAATTCTACTCCGCTATTTTAATGAAGACTGTTAATGTAAATTAAAGTCTACGGGTGCGATTCTCTGCACTCATGACAGGGCGGAGAATAGCGGGCGGCGCACATTTTTACGGCGACGCTGGTCCGACGCCCTCCCGCTATTCTCCCCCCCTGCCCCCCACGCCCGCCCCCTGACACGAATTCCTGCTCGCCGTTTTTTTACGGCGAGCAGCGATTCTCCCCTGGCCGATGGGCCGATTTCCAAGGCCTTTACGGCCGTTTTCACGATTTTTAATACACCTGCTATACCAGTTCGTGAAAACGGCCGCAAAGTGCCGTTCTGCACAACCAAGGGTGGCATGGGCCCGCGATCGGTGCCCACGCACTCTTTCTCCCTCCGCCGCCCTGCAGGATAAGTCCGAGGGGCGGCTGAGGGGCATTACGGACCGCGCATGCGCGGGTCTGACGCATATGTGCAGATGACGTCATCCGCGCATGCGCGGGTTGGAGTCGTCCAATCCGCGCATGCGCGGCTGACGTCATCATATGCGTCAGCCGTCGCTAACTTTGGCGCGTGGGCTTAGCGAAATTCGTTAAGCCCGCGATGCCGGAGTTCACGGGGCCGCGATGCTAGCCCCGACCGGGGAGCAGAATCGGGTCCCGGGAGGGGGCGCGGAGGCTGCCGTGAAACACGGCCGGTTTCGTGGCAGCCTTCACGACTCTCCGCCTTTGAGGAGAATCGGCCCTACATTTTTTAAAAGCATGAAAGGAATTTGACTTGATTCTATTTTAATGTTCAGGCAATAATAGTAATTTCTAATCTAATTGTTTTTTTTCTTTTTTTGTTAAAGTCTGGGAAGTCAGTGTTGTGGGCATTTTTTTCCCAATTCTATCATTAATGTTTTGGTGATTTATCAGTCCATCATATATGTATTTTGACAAACTGCAGGTTTGAAATGCCAGATATTAAGGAACTGGACCAATCAAAGCAGGAGCCAGCTGGAATATCCCCCAGTATTAAAGTCATCGACATGAACAGAACTTTTGTCCAGTCGGTTAAAAGTTTCCACACGTACATTGATCTGGTAAGGATTATGGAAGAGTGAACACAACCAACACTCTCTTCCATTACACAGAGCTAAGTGACCTGTTGCAACACCTATATTGTTGCCCTGGATGACAAAAATTAACATGACAGACGAGTTTTTGACCCTGCAATTATGTTGGCCTGCATGGCTTCTCTTACATAATCGTACAGCATAGAACATGAGAATTCAGTCCGTCATGACCGTGCTCGCCCTTTGAAAGAGCTTGTAACTAATTCCACTCCTCTGCTCTTTCCACACTGTACTGTTTCTTTCTCCTACTGAAATATGTATCCCATTCCCTTTTCAAAGTTAATATTGAACCTTCTTCCACCACCTTCTGAGGGAATATGTAATAATCCACAGGAGGCAGGAGTCCCGTCACCACACCAATATTTATTTCCAATAACTAGATACAAGAGCAGCTCCAAACAGTGCTGCTAGCATTCCAGTCAACTTAAGACTGAGGCACAAAGCGTACACAGGTGCTTATCTGGGCCCCCTCAAGGAGCTATCATTGAGGGAGCTCATACTCCAATTGGCCAACCAATAATGCTAATTGGAGGTCATTACACCCCCCCCCCCCCAAGGTCCGAGGAATTCCTGCCAGCTGGCATTCCTCTGAGCTTCTTCCTGCTCCTCATGTCCAGATCTGTCACCTCTGTGTCGTCTGCTGGGTTGTTCTCCGACGTGGGCGGGGTGTACCTTATAGGTGCCCGTCTTTTTCTTGACGACCTCCTTGGAAGTTGTTCTTCCTCCTCCTCGGGGAGAGGTGTCGCAGCGGCCTCGTCGAACGTGTCCATCTCCGACTCTGACGACTGGATGACGGGGTCTGGAGAAATTGCTCGGGGCTGGGGTGTGGGTATCTTTTCCATCTGGGCTATCCCAGCTTGAGGCGGTCCTGCTTCACCTGCCTCCAGGTGTGGTTTCGCTGCCCTTATTTGGTCTTGGTGTTTCTTCAGCACCTTACCTCCTATCGAATCTTCATAGGATATGGGCCCTGTTTGGGACTCTACCGTGCCTTTGACCCATGTTGGTCCATTCCCATAATTCTTGACCCAAACCGGTGCCCCCACCTGGAAATGTCTCTGCTGCTGACTATTATTATGCCCCCTGCGTTGGGCCCCCTGTTGTTTCTCCACTTTCCCCGTTAAATTTGGGAAAAGGAGACTCAGCCTCGTATGCAGCCGCCTTCCCATTAAGAGTTCAGCTGGCGGTATGCCCATTGTGGAATGCGGTGTGGTCCTGTAATCAAACAGCCAGCGGGAGAGCTTTGTGTCCATTGACGCTGCCGGCTGCTTCTTGAGTCCCGCTTTTAGTGTCTGGACCACTCTCTCTGCCAGGCCGTTGGACACTGGATGGTAAGGAGACGGACTACGTTTTATTTTAGGAATTTTCTAAATTCCCCACTTGTGAATGCCGTTCCGTTGTCTGACACCAATACCTTCGGAGGTCCATGTGTTGCAAACGAGGCCCTGAGCTTTTCGACTGTCGATGCTGTGCTTGCCATGTTTACCCAGTGGACGTCCAAACATTTGGATTGGGCGTCCACTATCACCAAAAACATTGAGCCCATGTAAGGGCCGGCGTGGTCAATATTCAGGTGGGTCCACCGTCTGCCTGGCCATTCCCACGGGTGCACTCTTTGCCCCTGTTGGCACTCCTAGCACCGACGTACCAAGGCTGCTATGTCTGTGTTCAATCCTGGCCACCAAACGTAGCTTCGAGCTAGCATCTTCATTTTAGACACCCCTGGGTGTCCGTGATATAACTCGGTTAAGATTGCTCGACGGCCCTGAGCTGGGACTATTACCCGGGCTCCCCATAATAGGATACCGTCTTCAACGGTTATTTGGTCCCTTCTGCTCCAGTATGGGTGCATCTGGGGCTCCACTGGTCTTTCCAGTTCCCCTGTTAGCAGTAAATGCTTCATCTTGGCTAAAACTGAGTCTTTTTGCGTCCACAACCGAATATGTTGTGCGTCCACTGGTAGGGTGTCCAAAAAATTTAGAGTCATTACTGTCTCCTCTACTTTCGGTATTAGCAGCGGGGTGTCTGGGAGGGGAAGTCTGCTCAAAGCATCTGCATTTGCTAGTCGCGTTCCCAGTCTGTACTCCAGAACTATCTATACGCCGCCAGTAGCAACACCCAGCATTGGATTCTAGCTGATGCAATCGGGGGTATTGACTTGTCTTCTTTTAATAACCCTAATAACGGCTTATGGTCCGTTGCTATGGTGAATTTCCGCCCGTACAGATACTGCTGAAATTTTTTTACTGCAAATATCACCGCCAGTCCTTCCTTCTCGATTTGGGCGTACTTCCTCTCAGCCATCGCCAAGGTCCTCGAAGCATAGGCTATTGGCCGTTCTTCCCCATTCCTTCCTCTACGGGCTAAGACGGCTCCTACCCCGTAAGGGGATGTGTCACAAGTGACCACCAACTCCTTCCTTGGGTCATAATACTCTAGGACATTTTCGAATGACAGCTGTTCCTTAATGTTCCTAAATGCTCGGTTTTGGCAGGCGGACCATTTCCATTCTTGCCCCCTTTTTAGTAGCTGGTGGAGGGATTCTAGGATGGATGCCCTATTTTCAATAAATTTGCCATAATAGGTTATCAACCCTAGAAATGATCGTAGCTCCTGGACCGTGGTGGGAGCTGGGGCTTCTTTTATTGCACATATTCTGTCTTCCAATGGGTGTAAGCCCAACTCGTCTACTTTATATCCCAGGTACGTCACTTGTGGGGCCAGAAAAACACATTTTTCTCTTTTAAGCCCTACGCCTGCCTTTGCGAAACGCCTGAGCACTTCCTCCAGGTTCCTTAAGTGTTCCCTGTTCGTCCTACCCGTGATTAAGACATCGTCCAAATAAATCGCCACCTGCGGTAGTCCCTGCAGAATATTTTCCATCGTACGCTGGAATATAGCGCAGGCTGATGACACTCCGAAAGGTAGCCTAGTATAACGAAAAAGGCCCTTCAGGGTGTTGATCATAGCGAACTTCTGGGAGCCCTTGTCCAGTTTTAACTGCAGGTAGGCGTGGCTCATGTCTAGTTTCGTGAACAAAAGCCCACCTGCCAATTTGGCATATAGGTCGTCTATTTTCGGGATCAGGTATTTGTCCAGCAGTGCGTATTTGTTTACTGTCTGTTTGAAATCTCCACAGAGACGTATTGAGGCTTCAGAATTGGTACCACCGGCGCTGCCCATTCCGAGAACTGTACTGGTCAGATAATGCCGTCGCGCCGTAACCTTTCTATTTCGACCTCTACTTTCTTCCTTAACGCGAAAGGTACCAGCCTGGCCTTACAAAATTTCAGAAGGGCTTCTGGGTCCACGTGCAAAGTTACTTTGGCACCTATGATTTCCCCCAAACCTTCTTGGAAGACCTCCGGGTATTTTTGGAGTACTCCACTCAACTGCCCGCTTCCACTCTGGAAAATTTTCATCCAATCTAATTTTAGGTCTTTTTGCCAGTTCCGTCCGATTAAGCTCGGTCCGGAGCCCTCTACTATCTTCAACGGTAATCTGAGCAATTGTTTCTCATATTCCACGGGTACATGAGTCGTGCCTAGAACATCCAGGGGTTTCCCCGTGTAGGTTTTAAGTTTCGTCGATGTTTTTGTTAGGGTTAGTAGCTGGAGTCCATCTTTGATTTTTAAAAATGCTGCCACTCCCATTACTGATATGGCTGCCCCCGTGTCTATTTCCATTATTGTCGGCCGACCGTTCACCCATGGGGTAATCTTAATAGGTTCTGCTTTCTTCATCGCAATATTATATAATTGTTCTCCTTCGGAGGAGGATGGGGCGTCTAGGTTGTATACTTCCCTGCGTCCCCACCTGCTATTCCTCTTTTGCCACCTCCTTCTAGGGTTTCTGTCGCTGTTACCCCATTCTGTCTGGTGCCAAAAACGGTCCTTCTTTGTTGGGGGAGCCTCAGCCGATACTTCCCTCTGTCTCCAGTTAGTCCTGGCAGACTTGGGGGCAGTTCTGGGGTTTTCCTTTGGCCCTCTATTCCTCAGGCTTTTCCTGAGAGCGGCTATCTGGTAGCTGGACCCGTTGTGGTAGTCCCTCTCACAGGTATCTACCTCCATTGGCGTGCCCTGTAGTTCCTGCGCCCCACTTGCTGCCTTTTCTAGGGACAGTGCGAGCTGTAACTTTTGCCTGCAGTCTAGCTGCGTTTCCGCCAACAGGCGCTTCTGTATTGTGAGGTTGTTTATACCACACACTAACCGGTCCCGAAGCATTTCATTTAGCGTCGGGCCGAACTCACATTTTTCCGCCAGCCTTCTCAGGCGGGTCAAGAAATTCGTGACTGACTCCCTGTCTTTCCGCTTCGCTGTGTAGAATCTGTACCTATGCAAAATGAGGGGTGGTCCACCATGACACCCGTCACAAATGGGTGCAGTAAATGCCGGCCAATTATATTTCATATATTTAACTGATGCGTATTTCAATTTAACAAAGTCACATGTGAAATTTTCAACTTGCCATCCAAACTTCAAACTCACAGTGTGGATCACCAATCATTAGAGGAACTGGTCAATTTTCATTTGCATCGATTTCAGTGGCAGCTTTATACCGAGGCGTTGTTAAAACATTTAACCCATTGCTCCAGTTTATGTCAGAGCCAAAAGCAAAATTAGATACCCAGAGGTCTGCAGTCTTGCGATAGATAGTTCACGGTTCACACTACCTGCATTGGCTGAATATCTAAAAGGTTTCTGTGCGAGGTAACCTCCCATATAATATCCAAAGATTCAATTAATGAATACGATTAAAAAGATTATGGGCTGCTCCTTGCTTATTTTGAAACAGCTTCGACATTTGCCTTGTTCCTCTCGACCGTTGAAATTTCTTCCAGTCCCATATCCCTCTGGACCCCTTGCGCTCTTTTGAAACTGGCCTACTTACCATTCCTCACTCCCTTGGGTCGTCTATCAACAGACACAGATTCAACGACTGTGCCACAATCTCTCGAGCTCCCTCAGGATTTTCACTTTGCTATGTCTTTCCCTGTCATCAAAATCCTCCTTTAGATGTTTATTTTTAATGTATTACACTGAACCGCACCCCACCCCATTCTTATTTTCGCTTTTGTATATAGATTGTTGTCTAGTATTCACTTTTTATTATTTTTCTGTGACTCGATGTTTCTTGCTGTTATCTTTTAGCTCATTTACAAAGGTGGGGCAGTATGATATTTACTGCACTTTGAAATAGGCAGGAGAAAATTTTAAACTCTCTGCTACATTTATAGCACAGCTGAATCTGCTCAGGGCATGCAAAGGCGTTTAAGCGTTGGAAGAAAATCCAATGCAACATTGGGCTGTACTGGGGAAGGAGCAAGTGGCCTCACACAGGAGAGGAGACTTTAGGGCTAGGGCTGTACTGGGGAAGGGGCAAGTGTCTACAGTCAGGAGAGGAGGCTGCAGGGGTGGGCAGGTACTGGGGGATGCGAGTGGGGGAAATTGCACTCAAACAAAATGAGTAGAGGGGAGGATGTGGGGGGGGCAGGGCAGGATGGAAGTTGAAAAGTGTAAGTGGCCTCAAGATGGGGGAGGGGTGGGGTCCAAACGGAGCATAGGCATATCCACTTCAAAATGTTCAGGAGCTAACAAATGGATATGCACCATACACAGAAAGGGATCAAGGAATACAGGGTGGATGGGAGTTCTGTGAGGGAGGGGAACCTAAATATGACGGGAGGGGATTGCATGTTCACGTAGGGAGGGTCCAAACTGGTCTGGAAGTGAGAGTTCAGCGGCACCTTCTTCCAACCCACAATTATGGCACAGAACAAAGTTAAAATGAGGGGAGGCTCTGCTGGTGAGGGCTCCACGAGCAATTGGTAGGCAGTTGCATGCACTGGAGGGGTGATTAAAGGGGTACCCAACTGAACTGTGTATTCCTAAATGAGGTGGAGATGCCGGCATTGGACTGGGGTGAGCACAGTAAGACGTCTTACAACACCAGGTTAAAGTCCAACATGTTTGTTTCAAACACTAGCTTTCAGAGCACTGCTCCTTCCTCAGGTGAATGAAGAGGTATGTTCCAAAAGCATATATATAGACGAATTCAAAGATGCCAGACAATGCTTTGAATGTGAGCATTTGCAAATAATTGAATCTTTACAGACCAGAGATAGGGGTAACCCCAGGTTAAAGAGGTGTGAATTGTCTCAAGCCAGGACAGGTAGTAGGATTTTGCAAGCCCTGACCAGATGGTGGGGGATGAATGTATTGCGACATGAATCCCAGGTCCCGGTTGAGGCCGTACTCATGTGTGCGGAACTTGGCTATAAATTTCTACTCAGCGATTCTGTGTTGTCACGCATCCTGAAGACCGCCTTGGAGAACGCTTACCCGGAGATCAGATACTTGACTGCTGAAGTGTTCCCCGACTGGAAGGGAACATTCCTGCCTGGTGATTGTCGCGCGATGTCCGTCCATTCGTTGTCGCAGCGTCTGCATGGTCTCGCCAATGTACCACACTTCGGGACATCCTTTCCTGCAGCGTATGAGGTAGACACTGTTGGCCGGGTCGCACGAGTATGTACCGCGTACCTGGTGGGTGGTGTTCTCACGTGTAATGGTGGTATCCATGTCGATGATCTGGATGCCTTGCAGAGATTGCCATGACAGGGTTGTGTGGTGTTGTGGTCGTTGTTCTGAAGGCTGGGTAGTTTGCTGCAAACAATGGTTTGTTTGAGGTTGCGCAGTTGTTTGAAGGCAAGTAGTGGGGGTGTGGGGATGACCTTGGCAAGATGTTCACCTTCATCGATGACGTGTTGGAGGCTGCGAAGAAGATGTCGTAGTTTCTCCGCTCCGGGAAAGTACTGGACAACGAAAGGTACTCTGTCCGTTGTGTCCTGTGCTTGTTTTCTGAGGAGGTTGGTGCGGTTTTTTGCTGTGGCGGAGTCCTAAATGAGGTGAGAGGTGTCACAATATACACACAAGTATATGATGGTGCACAGACAGACATTGATTGACACACAGGATGACTAATTAACACACAGAACACAGCAGCCAATCACCAGACAGGACACAACCACTATAAAGCCAGAGGGCACTAGTTTTCCCGCTCTATTGGGATGCAGCCTCTGAGACAGCCAGAGCCCGTGAGCAACCACACGATCATCCACCATGTGGTCGCAAGATAGTCTGGTCAGATTAGCCTCAGGTCTCCAGTCAACTCAGCATAGTGTCAACCCACCGTTAAAGTATGTTTAACAGTTGGTAGTTCAATAAAATAGAGTTGCATTTCTCCAAGTGTTGGAAGCCTGTCTCTCTCACTGCTATGGTAAATGCAGTCCTCGCAGACCCAGCATACCCAACACATCAAGAGGCACAGCCGAGACATGTTAGGAACATTTAATAACAATGCAAGAAATCAGGAATGTGAAGTCATTCACATAAGACTAACCCCAAAGATGCACTGCTCGATCTCCTTGTTTTAACTTATTGTTTGCAGTGTGGAAATTCCGGAGATTAATAATGATCTCCAGAACAATTGGGCAGACATGCTCCGAAAGCTTGTTAGAAAGTTGGCGTTGGACCATTCACCAAAGAGAAGCCTCAGCCAACCGCCCCCCTCAAATAATTTAGTTTACTGAATAAACATTAACCCTCATGTTTATCCCAAAGACTACAGTGAGTTAGAATCCCAGCACCTCAGTTGAAAGCAGCACATCCAAGAGCCTGGTCAAAGCAATGTCGTAGCAGACGGTCATGTAAGTGATGGGGCGGCATCTTGCCAATGCCCACAATTACATCAACGTTGACAGAGGTCAAGCAAGCCAAGACACCAGAGCACAGGGCTTAGTGAGATTACTGGATTCCCATAGGTGAAAGGTGCCGTCAACTAAACGCTGCTTGGCAACAGGCACTCCAATACAGAAGCTAGAAAGATTACCACTCGCTTAATGTCGAACTGGCCTGTGATAATAAGAAATTTACCATGCAGGTTTGCACTAGATACCCAGTCCTTGAATCATACAACTCGAGTAGATCATAGATATCAGATATCTTCGAGGGATCACAGAGATTTCAGGGCTGGCTCCTCAGTGACAAAGTGTATCTTCAAGGGAAATGGCTGATGATGCCCATGTGGCAGTCTCAGACGCCTGTAGAGAGAAGGTACATTGAAGCTTATGCTGCTGAACATTGGTGGAGTAGATACTAGGCATTCTAAAGATGCGTTCTGATGCCTGGACAGATCTGGTGGAGAACTAGAGTACATACCCCAAAAGATCTCACAGAGCATCATGGCTCACTGTGCCCTGCACAATTGGGCATGGCAAAGGGGGGAGGACTTGCCAGATGACAAGATTGGGAGCTATACATCTCCTCCGATGAGGACCTCAAAAGAGATGAGGTTGATGGTTTTGAGGAAGCTGAGGCTGCAAGGGAAGAGGCCATAGTATGGGGCCAGAGTCACGTGTACATGTAAGGCCTACATTGACACCAGATTCCACCAGAAAAATGATGAGTCAGTATCCTCTTGGACAAGTGGTCTCCATCATAGGCCAGCATGAACACCAGCATTGCAATTCCTCTCATTTCACCCACACATTTCAACAATAACACCTTACAAGAGTCAGGAGCAATCGGTTGCTCCTCAGTGGTCACATTGCTGCCCTTGTAGAGATGACTCAGTTACGTGTGGTGCATTCTTCCAAATCACACTGACATTGGCACTCTCAGTTAGGGATCCTGGGCTGCATTTACCGTCAGATTAATATGGAAGTGAATTGCCTGAGCATGCAAGAAGACATTAAAATACCTCCTCTTTAACACAGACATTGTGCTCTCAAGGCCAGCCCTGGTCTTTGCCACATCCACAAAGCTCCCACACCATGAAGTCCTCAAGGGCACACATCATTCCGAATAAAGAGCGTACTTTGGCTTCGGTACATCCTTGCGCCTACCTCATCGTTCCCCTCCACATTGTCTAGCTACCATTTCCAGAGCATGCTGAAAGGCTTTATTTCCTGTCAGAAATCACCATTTGGAACTAGTATCAGTGACTTTGGTGAGGGCTCAGGTGTAGAGATGCACAGTGCTGCATCATGAGTTTGTGACAAGGGCCTGGGTCCCCGCAATAGACACAACTGTATGGTTAGAGACACAGAAAGTGATATGAATCACCATAGAATTTACAGTGCAGAAGGAGGCCATTCGGCCCATCGAGTCTGCATGGCTCCTGGAAAGAGCACCCTACCCAAGGTTAACACCTCCACCCTATCCCCATAACCCAGTAACCCCACCCAACACTAAGGGCAATTTTGGACACTAAGGGCAATTTATCATGGCCAATCCATGAGCCTACTTCATGCGTGAACACTTCTCTCCTTGCATACTGCCCGTTCACCTTTCAAGAATGCAGATGAGCTAGGAGAACACCTCTGCCTCGATCATAACATCGTCAAGAATAAACATGGCATGAACCTACTAAGCATGTGAGCTAGATTCATTGCACAAGCACACTTGAAATTAAGGTGGAGGCATGAAGAGCGATCTGGCAAAGCACCACAAACTGTGGTGATATGGAAGCATGTTGAACAGACGAAAGACCAATGATAATGACATCTGTGATGAGTGGGGAGAGGGAACATGGTATCACACATGATTGACAGCAACACAGCTTTTCATAAGAAGGTTGAATAGCCAACAAGGGATGTGAAATGGGTGCAATTTTATTTGCATTTGCATACATTATATAAATGTTGTAAACACCCGCATCATCATAGTGCTTTACTTTTAAACTTTTCTAACCCTACCACTACGTCCCTGACATCCACAACAGAGGTGGAGGCAGCCTGCTGACTGCCACACTCTGTTGTCTGTGATGACCTTGGCGGGTATCTTTTTGGAGGGCCGAGTCCTGGAGGACCCCGGCCTGCTTTGGATGTCCTCCTGTGGGGCAGGTTGACCTTCCTTGGCTAGTGGAACTGGTGGTCACAGGAAGAGGGGATTTGCATAGGCCTGGAGGGACCTGAAGTCACCTGGTTGGATGATCCTGGGTGTCCAGCAGCTGGTCCTCCTCCGTATGGGTGCCCAATGACCCAGGCTGACTCCTTGAGGAGAAGAGCCAGCTCGAGTAAGATCTAGGTGCCCCACCCATCTCTCACGTAGCCACTGATGTATGCCACAAGGAGTTACAGTAACGGAGCTCTGCTTCTACAGCAGTGCAGGACCAATATCCTGGACCAGGATCTCCACGGCAGCCGCCCACCTACCAGTGTTGACCTCGGTGCCTTGGCATACCAGTGCTATCACTTCAGACTGAAGGTGGACAGAATCCTTCTATCTGTTGCAATCTGAGGACAACAGCTGTCATCCCTTCTTGATGTTACCATGGTTGTCTCTGCAGATCCAGCAACTGATCTAGGATCCAGTTCGGAGGTTCCTCATTTGGCTTGGACTCAGCAGATTTCTGGCCTCCAGCAATCCTCCTAGTTCCGGTAATCTCAGATGGACCTGCTTTCGCCTGCTGTGGATCAGATTGTGCACTATGCTCACCAGATTGTGACTCCAGGGCTGCTCTAGAACTAGCTCCCACTGAGTAGTATGTTGTTGCGCTGGAAGAGGTGTGGGTAAGTGCTATGATGGATCTTCTGTTGTGGTGTTCTATGGTTCCTCATTCAAGGTTTTTTGGGGGCTGGAGCTGTGAAGACCTTGTTTTGTTATGCTCTTGACGTAACATAAGCTGCTTCCTTGATGTGCACTCTGACAAAGGAAGGTTCAGATTTGGAGATAGCTTTAACACATTTATTAAACTGTTAACAATTCTCCTATTTGCATTCGATTCTCCTGTTAATCCTGCTGTAGCTACTCAGACTGACGAACCAGTCTGCTACAATCCACATGGTGGGTGTGATGTGTTTCAAACAACCCTATCTGTACTCACTTAGTGTCTCCACTGGAAAGAGAAAGAGCACGTGTCCTTATGGGTTGGTGCAATTCCCTCCTGTGGTTGTGTCACCTCTGTGTGTGTCTTGAATGCCCATTGGTAGTGTCCTTTCTTACTGGCCTATTGGTTGAATGTCTGTGTGTCATGTCTCTGGTGCTCCCTCTAGTGTCTATCTAGGTGCAGTGTGTTCACATTAACCCCTTGTGTATTTACAGTGTCCTGGTGTATCTACATTAACCCCTTGTGTATTTACAGTGATGCATATCACCACAGACCTGGCTTATGGCTGCTCTCGAAAACTTTCTAGAGGTGCCTTTGAAAATAAGGAGAGACCATTAGTGCATGGCAGGTGATTCTAAAACAGGACAAAGTACTAATGGTATGGCTCTCTGATGGATGACTTGGGGCATGGTCCTCACTTTGGTGTGCAGCACCCTCATCACCATTGGTGCAAGCATGGTCAATGTTGTGTGATGATCTTGATGTCAGGCACTCCATCACTGGTCTGGGGCCTCTAACTTTTATTGTTTGTGAGTGTGTCCAACATAAAGTCAGATGGAAAGAGTGTGAGCAAGGTGCATGCCAGGGGAGATACTGAGGATATCTGACATATGTGGATGGTGTATGGAGCCATGGACAACATGAGGATGCAAACACCAGAGGAGATGAGGCCAGATGGAGATGTTAGGGTGTGTGTCAGAGTGAGTGGTGATGTCCCTTGGCATTGAGTGAGAAACCGGTGTATGTGTGATGAGCTTGAGAGTGTTAGTTGAGAGTGATGAAATGGTTGACTTACCCTGTCGGTTTGGATGATGTCATTCATCCTCTTCCTGCAATGGGTGACTGATCTCTTCTGCATGGTGGTGGCAATGGCCCCACTGCCACAGCCTCCCAATCTCGATGTGTGACCTTACCTGACCTCCTGCAGCCATCACGGGGATAGAGGAAACCATGACATCACTGAATTTTGGACCAGTCTGTTTCTTTCCCTTTAAGAACCATGTTGTCCATGGAGCAATCTTGGGCTGCAAACTTTGACAAGCTGTGCTGGGTGCCATTTAAATATGGCACACCTGGGTGAGGAAGCAGTGAGCTGATGGTGGGGTAGGCGAATCAAAAAGCTGCCCATCAGCGACCTGCCATGTTTCACATGCGCTCAATATTTATTGAGCCGGGGAGTGTACAATATGGCATGAAAACCTGTCATTGTGGCAGGCAGAATAAATGCCAGTTTTACGTCTGCTACCGCATTTAATGTAATGGTGGTGATGCTGGTGGGGGAGGGGTGTGGGGGGGTAGAGATCCTGCCCATTACCCTCAAGTTAAAATGCTGGTGGTGCTTTAGATAAGCTCTCCAAATTCAGTCCTGTTGCTATAGATACAGTGCACTTCCCTATTCCAAAACACATTTTTCCTGACTATCTCGCACTATATATAAAAATATTCAAAAATCTCACAAATACTTATTATCCCCACATGTAGTAGCAACGAGAAACTAAAATATCCATTGATAAGAATGTAATGATAGGTTTCATTTGCAATGAGAAAAATACATTTGAAATGGAAAAGCACTTTCAAAATCTAAACGAACAATGTTAAAACAATGGCTTTATAGATTGGATTGTATCATATTTATTAAAGGTATTTTCATAAATTTAGATGCGCATGAAACACATTTTCTGTAACAGTGCACAAATCCATTAAAGCACTGCAAAATTGCTTTAGACTAATAGATTTAATGTGCAAATACATAACATGCAAATGACCGATGATACAGGATTTGATAAATTGTTTTCTGCGAGCCACTTAATACACAGAATGATTTTATGATTCTTTTCAGTAGGTTTTGCTCTACATTGAGGGAAAGCATGGCTAACTGTACACTTTGCATTTTAACTACAGAACATAAAAATCTATTTATATATTCCCTTCACTTTCTTCAGAATCCCAGATTGTACTCATTACAATGAGCGTTGGTTTGCAAAATAAAGGATAATTTGTTTTCAAAACTATTTTTGAAAAGAAGGTATGAGGTTTTCGCTGATGATTATAGAAAACCGCTTGAAAGTTTTAGGGCTGCTTGAGACAATCCCTCAGAGACAAAGCAATGCTGGCCATACCCTTAAGTGGTCCATGATCTTTAAATTCAGGAGTGTGTCTGTGCTGCATAAAATCTAATTCCACAGCAGAACACAGATTAAAACAATAAGTCCTCTTGCAATGTGAACTAGAGTTCATAGAATTCATATGTGCCTTCATGTGCTTCACCAGAAGGACTGAAAAATACATTGGGAAGACCAAAATTAATAAGAATCAAGAAGTATCTTTAATTCATAAATTGTGCCTACACAAATTAATAGTGGCAAAGAAACCACCCACATTTTATTTACTTTCAATTATATTCTCAAAAAAATAAACCATGGAGCCTGTACCCGCTGTGGGTTTGTCTACTTCAGTAGGTTTTTAATCAAAATTCCTTTTGACTTGTTTTCTTTCTAGACGATTTTGCATCACAAAATCTGAACATCTTGAAATCTGTTTCCCTTTCCAGTCTCAAGTCTGCATCAAAAAATCTCTTTTTAACATGTTGCTGACTCATGTGTTTCTCCTTTATATCCTGTGATTGCAAAGATGAAAAATCCAGTGCAGTTCTGTTTTGCTGAATCCACCCAATTTTAGCACCAGGCTTACTTTTCACCTTCCTGGAAAGTTGCTGCTTAAACCTCTTCCAATGTGCATGAAAGTTGTCTGCTATATTTAGAAGGGCAATACTGATGTGACCTTATTATAGGAAACTCATTTGGCCCTGATTGAGCAGGAAATTCTACAGCTTCTTAATTGGCCAAGTGATTTCAGCAGTGAAAATATAATGGAGCAGATTCCATCGGTTATATCTTCATACAGTTAGAAGAAGAAATAAACACTGAATGATTTGATTTATTATTGTCACATGTATTAGTATACAGTGAAAAGTATTGTTTCTTGCATGCTGTACAAACAATGCATACCGTACATAAGGAAGGAAGGAGAGACTGCAGAATATAATGTTACAGTTATAGCAAGGTGTAGAGAAAAGATCAACTTAATACGAGGTAGGTCCATTCAAAAGTCTGATGGCAGTAGCGAAGAAGCTGTTCTTGAGTCGGTTGGTACGTGACCTCAAACTTTGGTATCTTTTTCCTGACGGAAAGAAATGGAAGAGAGTATGTCCGGGGTGCGCGGGGTGCTTAATTATGCTGGCTGCCTTTCTGAGGCAGCGGGAATTATAGCTAGAGGCAATGGGTGGGAAGCTGGTTTGCGTGATGGACTGGGCTACATTCATGACCTTCTGTAGTTTCCTGTGGTCTTGGGTAGAGCAGGCTCCATACCAAGCTGTGATACAAGCAGAAAGAATGCTTTCTATGGTGCATCTGTAGAAGTTGGTGAGGGTCGTAGCTGACATGCCAAATTTCCTCAGTCTTCTGAGAAAGTAGTCATTGGTGGGCTTTCTTAACTATAGTGTCGGCATGGGGGGGCCAAGACAGGCTGTTGGTGATCTGTACGCCTAAAAACTTGAAGCTCGCGACCCTTTCTACTGCGTTCCCATTGATGTAGACAGGGGCATGTTCTCCACTACGCTTCCTGAAGTCGATGATAATCTCCTTCGTTTTGTGACATTGAGGGAGAGATTCTTGTCATCGCACCAGTTCACCAGATTCTCTATCTCATTCCTATACTCTGTCTCGTCATTGTTTGAAATCCGACCCACTACGGTGGTGTCATCAGCAAATTTGAAAATCGAGTTGGAGGGAAATTTGGCCACACAGTCATAGGTGTATAAGGAGTATAATAGGGGGCTGAGGACACAGCCTTGTGGGGCACCGGTGTTGAGGATGATCGTGGAGGAGGTGTTGTTGCCTATCTTTACTGATTATGGTCTGTGAGTTAGGAAGTTCAGGATCCAGTTGCAGAGGGAGGAGCCGAGGCCAAGGCCACGGAGTTTGGAGATGAGTTTCGTAGGAATGATGGTGTTGAAGGCTGAGTTGTAGTCGATAAATAGGAGTCTGACATCGGTGTCTTTGTTATCTAGGTGTTCCAGGGTAGAGTGCAGGGCCATGGAGATGGAGTCTGCTGTGGACCTGTTGCAGCGGTAGGCAAACTGTAGTGGATCAAGGCAATCTGGGAGGCTAGAGTTGATTCGTGCCATGACTAACCTTTCGAAACATTTCATGATGATGGATGTCAGAGCCACTGGACGATAGTCATTAAGGAACGCTGCTTGACTTTTTTTTGGGACAGGGATGATGGTCGTCTTCTTGAAGCAGATAGGGACATTATTGTAAAGAGAGGTTGAAGGTGTCTGCGAATACCCCCGCCAGCTGATCCGCGCAAGACCTGAGTGCTCATCCGGGTACCCCATCAGGGCCAGTGGGTTTCCGTGGGTTGACCTTCGAGAAGGGGCCTCACGGTAGCATGGTGGTTAGCATCAATGCTTCACAGCTCCAGGGTCCCAGGTTCGATTCCCGGCTGGGTCAGTCTGTGTGGAGTCTGCACGTCCTCCCCCTGTGTGCGTGGGTTTCCTCCGAGAATATTCTCTATTCTCGTAGTAATTGATAGTGCATCAATTTATTAAGCAGAGATATTACAGCGATGGAACTTCATATCAAACCTGATCGCCTACAGGTCCACCGTCAAGCGGCCAATGCCACGTCGGCCTTCGACCACTGGCTAGCTTGCTTCAAAAGCTACCTCAGATCATCGACTGAACAACCCTCGGACGCACAGAGGCTCCAGGTCATGTACTCACGGGTGAGCTCCGATATTTTTCCCCTTATCCGGGATGTGCCCACTTACACTGAAGCAATGGAGCTCCTGAAAGGACATTATATTCAGCCGATCAACAAACTACGCCAGGCACCTCCTATCCACGAGACAGCAACTCCCCGGTGAGTCATTAGACGATTTCTGGCGTGCCCTGCACATCCTGGCGAGGAACTGTGACTGCTAGGCAGTTTCGGCAGTCGAACATACGGAACTTTTAATCAGGGACACTTTTGTTACGGGCATGGGGTCGGCGTACATCCGCCAGCACCTATTAGAAGGGGGTACGCTCGACCGTACGGCAACCAGGCAGCTCGCGAACACGCTAACAGTAGCCTCCCGTAACGTATAGTCGTTCGCCCCCGACCACATGGCACCCTCTTGGACATCGTGGGCCCCACCGGCTACCTCCCCCAGCCCACCCCAGGCCTGCACCCCGTGGCAGCCAGCCAACCCCGGGGGCCCAAATGGTACTTCTGCGGGCAGACCAAACACCCCCAGCAGCGCTGCCCGGCGCAGAGTGTAACCTGCAAGACATAGAACATAGAACATAGAACGATACAGCGCAGTACAGGCCCTTCGGCCCTCGATGTTGCACCGACATGGAAAAAAAAAACTAAAGGCCATCTAATCTACACTATGCCCTTATCATCCATATGCTTATCCAATAAACTTTTAAATGCCCTCAATGTTGGCGAGTTCACTACTGTTGCAGGTAGGGCATTCCACGGCCTCACCACTCTTTGCGTAAAAAACCCACCTCTGACCTCTGTCCTATATCTATTACCCCTCAATTTAAGGCTATGTCCCCTCGTGCTAGCCACCCCCATCCGCGGGAGAAGGCTCTCGCTGTCCACCCTATCTAACCCTCTGATCATTTTGTATGCCTCTATTAAGTCACCTCTTAACCTTCTTCTCTCTAACGAAAACAACCTCAAGTCCATCAGCCTTTCCTCATAAGATTTTCCCTCCATACCAGGCAACATCCTGGTAAATCTCCTCTGCACCCGTTCCAAAGCTTCCACGTCCTTCCTATAATGAGGCGACCAGAACTGTACGCAATACTCCAAATGCGGCCGTACTAGAGTTTTGTACAACTGCAACATGACCTCATGGCTTCGGAACTCAATCCCTCTACCAATAAAGGCCAACACACCATAGGCCTTCTTCACAACCCTATCAACCTGGGTGGCAACTTTCAGGGATCTATGTACATGGACACCGAGATCCCTCTGCTCATCTACACTACCAAGAATTTTACCATTAGCCAAATATTCCGCATTCCTGTTATTCTTTCCAAAGTGAATCACCTCACACTTCTCCACATTAAACTCCATTTGCCACCTCTCAAAGACCTGCGGAAAGAAGGGATATTTTGCCGCTGTGTGCCAGGCCTGGTCGATCGCTGCAGTTTCTAGGCTCAGCGTTCCTACACCCCCCATGTGCGACCCGTGGACGCTGCAATTTCCATCCCCACAGACCACGTGCGGCCCGTGGGCTCCGCCATCTTCCTCACAGCAGGCCACGTGCGGCCCGTGGGTGCCGCCATCTTTAATGCAGCCCACTATGTGCGCCCCGTGGGCGCCGCCATCTTCGGCGCCATTTTGGACGGCGCCTCAGGACCACTGCTCGTTGGGAACTTCGTCTGGCCATTCATCGCCTGCCACCACTGCCGACCAGCCCGGGGCCTACCAGCACAAGCCGCAGCTCGCCTCGATCACGCTCGACTAGTCCCGGCCTCACAACCTCGCAACCGTGACGACGACGGTGAAAGTCGATGGGCACAAGACTTCCTGACTTCCGGGAGCACAGAAAGCTTCATCCACCCCTCTATGGTAAGACGCTGCTCCCTTGCGGTAAACCCCGTTCCCAAGAGAATCTCCCTGGCCTCCGGATCCATTCGTGGAAATCCGGGGGTACTGCATCACCACCCTCACTGTCTAGACATAGAGTTCACAAACTTCCGACTCTACGTCCTCCCCAACATCTGCGCTGCCCTGTTACTTGGCCTGGACTTCCAGTGCAACCTCCAAAGCCTAACTCTAAAATTCGGCGGACCCCTACCACCCCCACCTTAAGGTCGACCCACGTTCCTTGTTTGCAAACCTCACCCCGGATTGCAAACCCATCGCCACCAGGAACAGACGGTACAGCGCCCAGGACAGGACCTTTATCAGGTCGGAGGTCCAGCGGCTACTGCGGGAAGGCATCATTAAGGTCAGCAACAGCCCCAGGAGAGCCCAAGTGGTAGTTGTGAAGACTGGGGAGAAACACAGGATGGTCATTGACGACAGTCAGACCATCAATTGGTACACGCAGCTCGACGCATACCCCCTCCCACGCATATCTGATATGGTCAATCAGATTGCACAGTACTGGGTCTTTTCTACAGTGGACCTGAAATCTGCCTACCACCAGCTCCCAATTAGCAAGCCGGATCGCCCATACACTGCGTTCGAAGCAGGTGGCCGCCTTTACCATTTCCTTCAGGTTCCTTACGGCGTCACTAACAAGGTCTCGGTCTTCCAACATGAGATGGACCGAATGGTTGACCGGTACGGACAGCGGGCCACCTTCCCATACCTGGATAACATCACCATCTGCGGCCATGACCAGCAGGACCACGACGCTAACCGTCGCAAATTTCTCCACACTGCCAAACTCCTTAATTTCACGTACAATAAGGAGAGGTGCGCGTTCTGCACCAACCGCTTAGCCACCCTTGGCTATGTTGTGGAAAACTGAGTTCTAGGGCCCGACCATGACCGCATGCACCCCGTTATGGAACTCCCCCTCCCCCACTGCCCAAGGCCCTGAAACAATGCCTGGGTTTTGCTCCTATTATGTCCAGTGGGTCCCTAACTATGCAGACAAGGCCCGCCACTCATCCACTCCACAGTTTTCCCCCTGACGGCTGAGGCCCGCCAGGTCTTCAACAGCATCAAGGCAGACATCGCCAAGGCTACGATGCATGCAGTCGATGAGTCCCTCCCTTTTCAGGTCGAGAACGATGCATCGGACGTCGCTCTAGCCGCCACCCTCAACCAGGCAGGCAGACCCATGGCATTCTTTTCCCGCACTCTCCCTGCCTCCGAAATTCGGCACTCCTCAGTCGAAAAGGAGGCCCAAGCCATCGTGGAAGCTTTGCGGTATTGGAGGCATTACCTGGCTGGCAGAAGATTCACTCTCCTCACTGACCAACGGTCGGCTGCCTTCATGTTTAACAATACGCAGCGGGGTAAGATCAAAAATGATAAAATCTTAAGGTGGAGGATCGAGCTCACCGCCTACAATTACGAGATATTATATCGTCCCAGGAAGTTCAACGAGCCCCCGATGCTCTATCCCGAGGTACATGTGCCAGCGCACAAGTGGACCGACTCCGGGCCCTACACGATGGCCTCTGTCACCCGGGGATCACCCGGCTTTTCACTTCATAAAGGCCCGCAACCTGCCCTACTCCATTGCGGAGGTCAGGGCTATCACCAGAGACTGCCAGGTCTGCGCAAACCGCACTTCTACCGGCCAGACAGAGCGCACCTGGTGAAGGCCTCCCGCCCCTTTGAACGCCTCAGCATGGACTTCAAAGGTCCCCTCCCCTCCATTGACCGAAACATGTACTTCCTGAACGTGGTCGATGAGTACTCCCGGTTTCCCTTCGCCATCCCATGCCCCGATATGACGTCTGCCACGGTCATTAAAGCACTCAACAGCATCTTTGCCCTGTTTGGTTTCCCCGCTTATGTCCACAGCGACCGGGGATCCTCACTTTATGAGTGATGAGCTTCATCAGTTCCTGCTCAGCAAGGGCATTTCCTCGAGCAGGACGACCAGCTACAACCCCCGGGGAAACGGGCAGGTGGAAAGGGAGAATGGGACGGTCTGGAAGGCCGTCTTGCTGACCCTGTGGTCTAAAATTTTCCCAGTCTCCCGCTGGCAAGAGGTCCTCCCCGACGTGCTCCACTCCATCCGAACACTACTCTGCACTGCAACTAATGAAACGCCCCATGAACGTCTCCTAGCCTTCCCCAGGAAATCCACCTCCGGGGTTTCACTCCCAACGTGGCTGGCAGCTCCTAGACCCGTCCTCCTCCGCAAACACATGCGGATCCACAAGGTGGACTCGTTGGTCGAAAGGATACAACTACTGCATGCGAACTCGCAGTACGCCTATGTGGCGTACCCCGACGGGCGCCAGGACACAGTCTCCCTCCGGGTCCTGGCACCAGCTGGATCCCCACCCACAGCCCACCCCCCGACACCCCCCCTCCGATTGGCCCGGTGCCACTCACCCTCCCCCCAGCGCACCTCACTACAGCCCCCGCCCCAGGACGATCTGTCCTCCCACTGGTTCTACCTGGGGACGAAGATGAGGACAACACGCTCCCGGAGTCACAGGCGACCAAGCCGGCGCCTGCATCACCACCGGGACCGAGGCGATCACAACGGAGGATCAAAGCACTCGACCGGCTGAACTTGTAAATGTCGCCTGAACTGTAAATTTTTCAACCAAACTGTAAATTTTTCCACAACCCCCGCTGGACTCTTTTTTTAACAGGGGGTGAATGTGGTAGTCACCACTGATTGTATAGTGGTTGTAATGATGATTATTAGATGTATTAAAGTAAGTCTCCTGTACTATCGGTACGGGGGTAAATCCCTGCCTGCTGGCACCGCCCAGTAGGCGGAGTATAAATGTGTGTGCACACCCGAGCTGCTCCCATTCTGGTAGCAGCTGCAGGAGGCCACACATCTCTGCTTAATAAAGCCTCATTATTCTCTACTCTCATCTCGTAGTAATTGATAGTGCATCAGGCGGGAACCCTCCCAACATTTAAGAAGCATTTAGATGAGCAAATGAAATGCCATAGCACACAAGGCTACAGACCAAGTGCTGGAAAATGGGATTAGAATAGATTGGGGTTTGGTGGCTGGCACAGACATGATGGGCTGAAGGGCCTCTTTCTGTGCTGTAAAACTCTGACTCCATAATACACATAACCAAGCTGTCACTTTGAACACATTCATGGCCCTCAACTCTAACCCTATCCTTTGGTTTACCGTTCACAGCCCAGACATATACCATAATTTTCCCCTTAACATAGTAGCTTTGCTGTAAAATGTTTGATGTATCACTGAGAATTTTAACGTCTTAATTTTTCAAGTGCAAAATTGAGAAATAAACAGTTAAAGAAAATTAGGAACTGTTTCCAACCAAGAAAGATTATCAAACTGGAGAGAACTGAGTTTATTTTCCTTATGAAACCTTCTCAGTTTATATTTATATCTCAGAAGTATAAGAACAATGGGCCAGATTCCATGTTTCTGCAGCTAAGTGTTGGCGCCAACGGAGAATCTGTAGACTTCTACGACAGGAAAATCGGCGCCACACCTGCACCGATTCCACCACCGGTGAGGGGCTAGCACCGGCGCCGTGTGGAACACCATTGAATCCCATGAAAAAACGGTGCGGGATTCACCGGGTCTGTGATAAACTCTCGCAGGGCTGATAAGCTGCAGCTGCGCTTAAACAATACACTCCCCCCACACACACTGATCAAGGCCGAAAAGATGGGACAGGTTGTGCTGGAGCGCCCATACAGCTGATGGGTCGGCTGGGGCCAGAGGGCACCCAGAGGGGTGCCCCGGCAGGGTCACCTCTACAACCCAAGCACCAGGTTTAAAGCGGCTGTCAGCAACAGGCACAGCCGCATGGCTGCCTTGTCAGCTGCAATACTGGTGTTGCGTACCCATCCACCCTGACCCCACAGCCCACCTCCTGGCTAACCCCCACTACTCCCCCCCCAGCTCTGGCAGAAGCCGCCAGCCAGCGGCATGACTGTCGACAAAGTATGACGGTGCTGGACACTGTACGTATGCCCTCTCCCTCTCTCAGCAGCCACCATGCCAGGTTCACGATGTTTGACAGCACACGTGACAGTGCCGTTGGGAACTCGGTCCATTGGAGGCGGAGAATCGTGGGTGGGCTCACTAATGATATGGAAACGGTATTTATACTATGTGCGTCGTACGTCACATTGATACCGTTTGCGAGGAGACGGAGCATCGCGTTTCGGCGTCAAAGTGGCACCTGCCGCGATTTTGGCATCGGGAGCTATACTCCGCCTTATCGCACGCCCCGATTTCTGCGTCGGCTAAAGGAGAATCCCGTCCAAGAATTTTTATTTGGGAAATAATCAACCAAACTCTTAAATTTTGGCATTAATTAAGTGAACCATAAGGTTGCTTATGTAAAGAAATTCAGGCAAATAAAGTTTGAGGATGGAGCATAAAACAATTAAGACAGTAGGGAGGAATTTTGCAGTCAATCCCACCCTGAAACCAGAAACTCCAAAGGTCAGTCTAATTTTCCGTCCCACCACGATGATTCCGCGGCAGGCGGGATCGGAAAATTTACCCCAAAACGTGATTCAGAAAACAGGCAAGGTGATCACAGTGAACAATTAACCCTGAGTGGTGGTGTACGGGGAATGCGGAGGGGGGCGGTGTGGGGGGGGGGGGGGGGTGCATGTCCCGTGAGTACGTGAGAGACTGGTAGTATGACTAGAGATGTTAGATCGTACCATTGCATTGTTGGCTGCCCACTGGCCCGCAACTATTTACAAAATACAGAACAGTAACTATGTACATGTTTGGGGAAAATGGGGGGAGGAGAAAAAAAATGGAGAACAAGCAAAAATAAGAGTCCATCAGCAGTTCACATGGATTCGATCAGCCGATTGGGTGCCTTGGATGTCCTGTGCGAACTGCGTAGCTGTGCCGGCGACGTTGGAGCGGTGGTCGTCCGTGACTCCGGGAGCGATGATCCTGTTCTTGCGTCCGTATCCCTAGTTGGAGCTAGCGAGGGCCAGGCCGGGAGAGGGTCGTCCTGTCCACTGGGCATCATGTGTGTAGTTGTCGGTGGGGCCAGGGAGGGGGCGCCTGCCGGGGGCAGTTGGGGTTGGGGGGGGGGGGTTGGGGGGTGCTGGCGCCGGGGGGGTGGCCAGGATCCGATGGGTGCCAGGCCCTGAAGGGAGACCGTGTCCTGTCGGCCGTCGGGATACTCCACATACGCGTATTGCGGATTCGCGTGGAGTAGCTGGACTCTTTCGACCAGCGGGTCCGACTTGTGCACCCGCAAGTGTTTCCGGAGCAGGATGGGCCCGGGGGTAGCCAGCCAGGTCGGGAGCGGGGTCCCTGAGGAAGACTTCCTGGGAAAAACAAGAAGGCGTTCGTGAGGCGTTTGGTTAGTGGAGGTACAGAGGAGTGACCGGACTGAGTGGAGGGCATCTGGGAGGACCTCTTGCCAGCGGGAGACTGGGAGATTTCTGGACCGCAGGGCCAGCAGGATGGTCTTCCAGACCATACCGTTCTCCCTCTCGACCTGTCCGTTACCCCTGGGGTTGTATCTGGTCGTCCTGCTGGAGGCGATGCCCCTGCTGAGCAGGAATTGACGCAGCTCGTCACTCATAAAGGAGGACCCCCTATTGCTATGAATGTAAGCGGGGAATCCGAACAGGGAGAAAATGGGTGTAGGGCTTTAATGATGGTAGATGTGGTCATGTCAGGACAGGGGATGGCGAAAGGGAAGCTGGAGTACTCGTCAATCACGTTGAGGAAGTACGTGTTGCAGTTGTTGGAGGGGAGGGGACCTTTGAAGTCCATACTGAGACTTCAAAGGGGCGGGAAGCCTTTATGAGATGCACTTGTTCGGGGCGGTAGAAGTGCGGCTTGCACTCCGCGCAGATGTGGCATTCCCTGGTCACTGTCCTGACCTCCTCGATGGAGTAGGGCAGGTTGTGGGTCTTTATAAAGTGGAAAAAGCGGGTGACCCCCGGGTGGCAGAGGTCCGCGTGGAGGGTTCGGACGCGGTCCACTTGTGCGTTGGCACAGGTGCCGCGGGACAGGGCATCGGGAGGCTCGTTTAGCTTCCCAGGACGATACAAAATGTCATAGTTGTAGGTGGACAGTTCTATCCTACACCGCAAGATCTTGTCGTTCTTTATCTTGCCCCTCTGTGCGTTGTCGAACATAAAGGCCACTGACTGTTGGTCTGTGAGGAGGGTGAACCTCCTGCCGGCCAGATAGTGCTTCCAGTGTCGCACAGCTTCTACTATGGCCTGTGCTTCCTTCTCGACCGAAGAGTGGCGGACTTCGGAAGCGTGGAGGGTCCGGGAGAAGAAGGCCACGGGTCTGCCCGTTTGATTGAGGGTTGCTGCCAGAGCTCCATCGGACGCGTCGCTCTCGACCTGGAAGGGGAGGGACTCGTCGATAGCTCGCATCGTGGCCTTTGCAATGTCTGCTTTGATGCGGCTAAAGGCCTGGCGGGTCTCCATCGGCAGGGGGAACGTGGCTGATTGGATGAGTGGACGGGCTTTGTCGGCGTAATTGGGGACCCACTGGGCGTAATATGAAAAGAAGCCCAAACAGCGCTTGAGGGCTTTGAGGGAGTGGGGGAGGGGAAGCTCCATCTGGGGGCGCAAGCGTTCAGGGTCGGGCCTATTACTTCGCTACGCACTACGTAGCCGATAATGGCTAAACAGTCGGTGCTAAACACGGTCGGTCCTGTTGTAGGTCAGTTTCAGGAGCTTTGCGGTTTGGAGGAATTTGCAGAGGTTGGTATCGTGGTCCTGCCGATCATGGCCGCAGATGATCACATTATCGAGATACGGGAAGGTTGCCCGTAAACCGTATTGGTCGACCATTCGGTCCATCTCCCGTTGGAAGACCGAGACCCCTTTTGTGACACCGAAGGAAACCCTTAAAAAGTGGTAGAGTCGCCCATCTGCTTTGAATGCAGTGTACTTTCGGTCACTTGCGCAGATGGGGAGCTGATGGTAGGCGGACTTGAGGTCCACCGTGGAGAAGACCTTGTACTGCGCGATCCTGTTGACCAGGTCGGAGATACTTGGGAGAGGGTACGCGTCCAGCTGCGTGTGATGATCGGTGTTTACCTTTAATACCCTGCCCCTTTAAGAGGCTTAGAACCCTGGGAGACTCCGCCTCTGGCTACGCCCCCAGGAAACAGTATATAGGATATGGCCCCATGTTGCGAGCACACTTCTCTCGAATGCTGTCCTGTTCTCTGTATATTAAAGCCTTTGATTACCGACCTCGCTCTCGCGTCATAATTGAGAGTGCCTCAATTTAATCTACAGACACATCAAGATGGACAGCGCTCTAAAACCGGAGAAATTCAACCTGGACGCCAGGTGGCCGGAAGCCCCGGAAATTTTTAAATATTGGCTCCGGTGTTTCGAGGACTATCTGGATTCCTCAACGACTGATGTCAATAGCACTCGCAGGCTGCACTTACTACATGGCCGTGTGGACCACCGACTCTCCGCCGTGATCGCGAACGCTACGACCTATGAGGCGGCGGTCGCAATACTGAAGAAACGCTTCATAAAACCTACTAACGAGGTACACGCCAGACATTTGCTCTCATCCTGCAGCCAGCGTTCCGGAAAAACACTGGACGAGTTCGTGGAAAGACTCAATGCGCTCGCGAGGAACTGCGACCACAAAGCAGTGACGGCAGAAGAACACAGGAACTTACATATCCGCGACGCCCTTGTGTCTGGTATCAGGTCCTCGTACATCCGGCAGCGGCTCCTAGAAGGCGGGGCAAAGGATCTCCAGGGCATGGTAACGCTCGCCTCTTCTCTCAAAACGGCCCACCGTAACCTCCGTACATACTCCGCGGACCTTGCGAACCCCTCTCGATCCCCTCCAGACTCGGCCACGCTACAGGCCTGTGCCACGCGACGATCCACTACTCCGGGGGTTCCCCATGCTATTTCTGTGGGCAAGGCCAGCACCCATGTCAGCGTTGCCCGGCCCGATCTGCAATCTGCAACGACTGCAGGAAGAAAGGGCACTTCGCGAAAGTCTGCCTGGCTGGGCCCAAAGGCCACAAACAAAGCCCTCATCAGGCCCAGAAATCAAGCTCCCGGTCTCACAGACCCCGCAACGTGGCCGCGCTGCGGCCAGGCACACCCACTTCCGACGCGTCATCGACCTTTTATGACCATCTTGGCGGTGGCCATCTTCGAAACCTGACACGTTCGACCGGCGGCCATCTTATGACTCCGGGCGGCCATTTTGTGAGTTCGACTCTGACGGCCCGCAACTAGGAGCGATCACACTCGATCAATCGCGGCAGAAACACCTGCGAAACTCAATGATGCGGGTGCGAATCAACGGCCACGACACTCCCTGCCTATTCGACTCCGGGAGCACGGAGAGCTTTATCCATCCAGACACGGTAAGGCGCTGCTCCCTGCGCACCCACCCCGCCTCCCAAACTATCGACCTCGCCTCAGGGTCCCATTTGGTTCAAATCATGGGGTATTGTGTCGCTGACCTCGCAATTCAAGGCGCTAAATACTCCCGTTTTAAACTTTACATCTTTCCTCAACTCTGCGCCCCCCTGCTGCTCGGCCTGGACTTTCAGTGCAGCCACCGGAGTCTGACACTGAAGTTCGGCGGACCCCTGCCCCCACTCACAGTATGCAGCCTGGCGACACTCAAAGTTAAACCACCCCGCCTCTTCGTGAACCTCACTCCCGACTGTAAGCCCATCGCCACCAAGAGCCGCCGGTACAGTACCCAAGACTTGACTTTTATCAAGTCAGAGGTTCAGCGGCTACTAAAAGAGGGGGTCATAGAGACCAGCAACAGCCCTTGGAGGGCTCAACTATTGGTAGTCCGCTCCGGAGAAAAACAACGAATGGAAGTGGATTACAGCCAGACCATAAACCGCTTTACACAACTCGATGCTTACCCACTTCCCCGCATAGCTGAAATGGTCACTCAAATCGCCCAGTATCGAGTATTTTCCACGGTTGACCTCAAATCGGCCTATCATCAACTCCCTATTCACTCAGAGGACCGCCCCTACACGGCTTTTGAAGCAGCCGGTCGGCTGTTTCACTTCCTCGGGGTGCCCTTTGGTGTTACAAACGGAGTCTCCGTTTTCCAGAGGGCGATGGATCAAATGGTGGACCAGTACGGCTTATGGGCTACCTTCCCGTACTTGGACAACGTCACCATCTGCGGCCATAACCAGCAGGACCACAACGCAAACCTGAGGAAGTTCCTCCAGACTGCCCGGGCCCTCAACCTGACGTACAACAAAGAGAAATGCGTGTTCCACACAACCCGGCTAGCCATCCTCAGCTACGTCGTGGAAAATGGGGTCCTAGGCCCAGACCCCGACTGCATGCGTCCCCTTAATGAACTCCCCCTCCCCCGTAGCCTCAAGGCACTCAAACGGTGCTTGGGGCTTTTATCCTATTACGCCCAGTGGGTCCCCAGATATGGGGACAAAGCCTGGCCACTCATTAAGACCACGGTTTTTCCCCTGACGGATGAGGCCCAGTCGGCTTTCAACCGTATCAGGGCCGGCATCATCAAGGCCGCCATGCACGCGGTGGACAGAGCCATTCCCTTCCAAATAGAAAGCGATGCTACCCTCAACCAAGCGAGCAGACCAGTAGCGTTCTTCTCCCGAACCCTGACCGCCTCGGAAATTCGGCACTCTGCAGTCGAGAAGGAGGCACAAGCCATAGTGGAGGCCGTGTGACACTGGAGGCACTACCTAGCCGGTAGGAGGCTCACCCTCGTCACCGACCAACGGTTGGTCACCTTTATATTCGATAACGCACAACAGGGCAAAATAAAGAACGACAAGATTCTGAGGTGGAGAATAGAGCTCTCCACCTATATGTATGATATTAAATATCGCCCGGGGAAGCTCAACGAGTCCCCAAATGCCCTGTCTCGCAGCACGTGCGCCAACGCGCAATTAGACCGCCTGAGATCCATCCACGATGGCCACCCTCTGCCACCCGGGGGTCACCCGGCTTGCCCACTTCATCAAGTCCCGCAACCTTCCCTACTCCACAGGAGAGGTCAAGGCCATGACTAAGGCATGCCAGATCTGTCCGGAATGCAAACCGCAATTCGAGATAAAGGCCTCTGGGCCCTTTGAGCGACTAAGCGTGGACTTCAAAGGGCCTCTCCCGTCCACCAACCGCAACATCTATTTCCTCACCGTCATCGACGAATTCTCCCGCTTCCCTTTTGCTGTCACCTGCCCCGATACGACCTCCACCTCCGTGATCAAGGCACTGCGCAGCATCTTCGCTCTGTTTGGTTTCCCCGCTTATATTCACAGCGACCGGGGTACATCGTTCATGAGCGATGAGCTGCGTCGGTACCTGCTCAGCAAGGGCATCGCCTCGAGCAGGACGACGAGCTATAACCCGCGGGGAAACGGGCAAGTGGAGAGGGAGAACGCGACGGTTTGGAAGGCTGTCCTCCTAACCCTACGGTCAAGGAGTCTCCCAATCGCCCGCTGGCAGGAGGTCCTACCCGATGCCCTGCACTCCATTAGGTCGCTCCTCTGTACGGCCACGAACGAGACCCCTCACAATCGTTTGTTTGTCTTCCCCAGCAAGTCCACCTCTGGGGTCTCGCTTCCACTCTGGCTGACAACTCCGGGTCCAGTCCTACTCCGGAGGCACGTGAGGAGCCATAAAACGGATCCAATAGTCGAGAAGGTCCACCTGCTGCACGCAAACCCTCAATATGCCTACGTCGAGCACCCCGACGGCAGGCAGGATACTGTCTCCCTGCGAGACCTGGCACCCACTGGCTCTCTCACCGACCCCACCGACTCCCACCGACCCCGACGTTTTCCCCACCGACCCCCCCCCCCCTTCTACCGACGCCCCCCCGCTCCGCACCGACCGCCGACTCCGACAGCGCCTCCCCCATAGCACCCCCTGCCCCCCCAGCCGGCGCCGGCACCGACCACCCTAATCACCCCTGATACCCCCCCCTCCAAGGCGGGCAAAGGCTCAGTCAACCGTGCTCCCGGATAGACCACCATTGGAACCGACTGCATCCACGGCGCCACTACCGGAGCAGCAAAAGTCAGCACGGACGATCAGAGCACCACAAATACTGAACTTATAATTTAAAACACTTCACCCCCGACGGACTATGTGGTTTTTTTTAAACAGGGAGTGAATGTGATGATCAGTATTAACCTTTAATACCCTGCCCCTTTAAGAGGCTTGGAACCCTGGGGGACTCCACCTCTGGCTATGCCCCCAGGAAACAGTATATAGGATAAGGCTCCATGTTGCGAGCACACTTCTCTCGAATGCAGTCCTGTTCTCTGTATAATAAAGCCTTTGATTAACTGACCTCGCTCTCGCGTTAAAATTGAGAGTGCCTCACTGCGTAAACCTGTTGATGGTCTGACTGTAGTCTATGACCATCCCATTTTTCTCCCCGGTCTTTACCACCAGCACTTTTGCTCACCAGGGGCTGTTGCTAGCCTCGTTGACCCCTTCCTTCAGAAGCCGTTGGACCTCGGACCTGATGAAGGTCCGGTCCTGGGCACGGTACCGTCTGCTCCTGGTGGCGACGGCTTTGCAATCAGGGGTGAGGTTTGCAAACAAGGAAGGGGGGTCGACCTTGAGGGATGCGAGGCTGCAGACAGTAAGGGGGGGAATAGGGCCGCCGAATTTGAATGTTAAGCTCTGGAAGTTGCACTGGAAATCTAACCCCAGGAGTGTTGCCGCGCAGAGGTGAGGAAGGACGAAGAGCTTGTAATTTTTAAACTCCCTCCCCTGGACCGTGAGGTCCGCTATGCAGCACCCTCTGATCTGGACCGAGTGTGAATCGGAGGCCAGAGTGATTTTTTGTTTGACTGAGTAAACAGGAAGAGTGCAGGAGAAACACACTCATAACAACCGGGAGTGTGAGAGGACCGGAGGGGGTCCACCTGAATTGCGCCCCCTCACCGTTCATGAAGAGAGGGCCCTAAACCTTGCAGGCGGACCCAAGGACCGGGAGTTTGCGGATGCAGAAGTCGGGGCCGCACCACCAAGTGAGACCCCCCCCCCCACCGCCTGACCCCCTTTCCCCCTTCCCCCATCCCCCCTTTCCCCCTTCCCCATCCCCCCTTCCCCATCCCCCTTCCCCATTCCCCATCCCCCATCCTCATCTGTGTGTCTAACCATGCATGCTGTTTTGCAGGACCAAACGTTGACCCACCTGTCCCTGCAGATGCTGACCGCCCCCTGGATGTGCCAGGGCACCCACGAGACAGGGATAGACCTGACACGGGCATACGACGCCCCCACTCAGTGCCAGGGCGCCCGCGAGCCAGGGAAAGACCCGGAGCGCAGGCATACAATGCCCCCACCCAGTGCCAGGGCGCCCACGGGACAGGGATAGACCCGGAGCGTCAGGCATACGCAGCCCCCATCTAGTGCCAGTGCGATGACGCCTGTGGGCTACACCCAGCAATGAGGACGGCAGCCACAGAAACTGGCCCCCGTCCCAGTTGACCCAGACACTGACACACATGACACAAGCACCAGGAGACCAAATACAGGACACACCCACCCAGGACACACACGCCCAGGACACTGACATGCAAGACACTGACGCACAGGACACTGACAAACATGACACTGACACACAGGACAGCCACACACAGGACACTGACATGCAAGACACTGACGCACAGGACACTGACAAACATGACACTGACGCGCAGGACCCCCACACACAGGACACAATCCCCCAGGACACCCAGACACAGGAGACGGACAGACAGGAAACTCCACTCAGGACCCAGGACTTTGGATCCGATGAGGACCTCAGCATTATGCCACTGCTTTCTCCTACACCCGCCTCCATCGCAGAGACACTTTCCTCGGTTGGGCACTTTAGCGATGAGGCCTCTGGTACATTAACGCGTGCGCACAACACAGCCATCCCAGTACAGCAGGTGGAGGTAGGAGCAGCCGAGGGGCCGGACGGTCGGAGTGCAGCCCGGCGCAAGCAACCATCTGCCGCCCAGACGGGTCCCGGGTTCCTGGAGTTACCCACCCACCCATTGACCCAATGCAGTCACAGACCCAGGGACAATCAAAGGGGGTGGCAGCCAGCTTGCGGCAGCTGCCGTAAGGCCATAAAATTAGACACTGAGTAAGTTGGCACGGGTACAGGGCACAAATAAGTTATAGGTGCGAGGGCAAATGTATGAACTGTTTATCATAAAATCACTTTCACACCTACAGATGCTGCCTCTGTTCTCTGTGCGATGCGTGTGGGGAGGTAGTGTGAGGTGAGCGCCAGTGTGTGTGAGGGGGATGATAGGATGTCGGCCTCAGGTGAGTGTGCCCCCACTCCCCGGACCGCCCTCGCCATCCCCGCCCCCGGGCAGACGATGGGACAGTGCACTGCAGTGTCAAGGCCGCATGCAGGGATGGTCCAGGTGGAGGGTGGTACTGTGGCCATGAATCAGACATTGTCTAACAATGTCGAGCCCGGAGCTCATCGCAGGGCGGGTTGTCATCATCCTCCATGGCCTGCAATAGACACTCTTCCACTGGTGACCGTGTGAGCTCGGCCCGTTGTGCCGCAGGTGGATGTGCAATGGAGGGGTGGTGTGCATGCAGGTGATGTGAGGGTGGTTGGTGGTGGGTGGGTGGGGTGAAAGTGGTAGGCTGGTGCCATACTGTGCAGCCTATGCCCATACCCGGTGATTCACACACCCCCCTAATCTGTGAACCGGGCGGCTATCAACCCGTCCTGTGCCCGCTGGCCCAGCCGGTAACGGTGGGCAGCCTCCCATCCATGTCCAGCCCATCTGTCCTGTACATTTCCATCATCCTCCTCATCTGGGGAGGCCTGCCCTTCATCGTGTTGCTCCTCCCCCTCTCCCTCCCCCTCCTCCTCCTCCAGCACATCGCCCCTCTGCTGGACTATGTTGTGTAGGACGCAGCAGACCACAACGATGCGGCCGACCCTATCTGACGGGTACTGGAGGGCCCCTCCAGAGCGGTCCAGGCACCTGAAACGCATCTTCAGCTGCCCAACGCACCTCTCTATCACACCCCTGGTCACTACATGGGCATTGTTGTAACGGTTCTCCGTGTCAGTGTGTGGCCTCCATAGAGGCGTCATCAGCCACGACTGCAATGGGCAACCCTTGTCGCCCAGCAACCAGCCCCTCAGCCTGGGATGGCATCCCTCGAACATTGCGGGGATGAACGATTGAGCCAATACGAATGAGTCATGTACACTGCCCGGGTACTGGGTGCAGACGTGCAGGATCCTCATGCGGTGGTCGCAGACCACCTGAATGTTCATGGAGTAGGTCCCCTTCCTATTTGTCAACACAGCCCTGTTATCAGCTGGTGGCCGAATGGCGACATGCATCCCATCGGCCACTCCCTGCACCATGGGCATCCTGACCAGGGCAGCGAAGCCCGCTGCCCAGGCATCCTGGCTGGCCCAGTCCACAGGGAACTGGATGTAGCGATCCGCGATGGCATACAGGGCGTACGTCACTGCACAGATTCACTGATGCCTGCGAGATGCCGGATAGGTCCCCACTTGGTGACGGGAATGACCCCGTCGTGTAGAGGTTCAGGGCCACCATAACCTTGATTGCCACCGGCAGAAGGTGTCCTCCCCCAGTGCCATGCGGTGCCAGTGGTGCCATGAGATAGCAGATATAGGCGACGGTTTCCCGGCTCATCCTGCGTCGCCTCCTGCATGCCCGGGCCATCAGGTCCTGGTACGACGTGCGGCGCCAGTACACACAGGGCCTCATCGGGCGTCTCCGTCGCCGTGGCACCACCACTTCCTCCTCCTCCTCCTCCCCGTCCTGTCAGGCGGACGGCCCTCCAGCCTGGGCGGCTGTCACCTGCCTCTCTGCGGCATGCTCCTCTGCGGCAGTCTCCGCCGCCTCCCTGGCACGCTCCTGCTCCAGCTCCCACAGGGTAACATGTAGAGGAGCAGCTCCCACCATGGCAGCCAACATCGCTGGGTGATGCCCAAACATTACGGTCTGCAGGGAGTGGGGGGTGGGGAATGGATGATATATCATCATTGTACATACTCCCCTCCACAGCCAGGTGCCATGGACTGCATGGTAGCGACTGTTAGCACCTGGCACCTGGCCAGGCAAACCCCCCCTGTCACTCACCCTCTCCAGCCTCCTCCCCCGGCACTCACCCCCCCCCCCCCCCCCCCCCCCATCCCCTCCCGGCACTCAACGCCCAGCCCCGGCACCGACCACGATCACCGGCACTCACTCTTCCCGACACTCACCCTCTTCCCCCCCCCCCCTCCCCGGCCCCACACCCCGCACCGGAACTTACCCCCCATGCCCGGCACCGACCACGCACGATCACCAGCATGCGCCCTCCATCGGCACCCGTGACCACCCCCCCCCCCACCTACGGCCACTTCTCCAGCAGCCGCCCCACGCCAACCCCTACCTCCGCACTTGCCGGCGTCAACCAGCACAACTGGTTGACACCGTTAAAGAGGTTGTTTAATTTACCATGGGTCACACCGGCGGGTCTTCGGCCCATCTGGCCCAAAGATTGGAGCAGCCCCGGGGTCCACATCGCCGCGCTGGCCCTCGCTATTCTGCCAGGAGCGCTGCGCGATTCCTGTCGGCACGAATTTTTGGATGCTGGAGAATATTGCGGCTGGCGTCGGAGCAGCGGGGCGGGATTCGGACACTGAGCTCTCCAGTGCAGGAAATCATGTAAGTGCAGCCTCAATGGACGTTCCTCACCAAGGTCAAGGAAAAGGAGAAGTGCCTTTAAATAGCGGGTTCTTTCTCGGCACTGCAGACACCGAGAAACACCGTGCTAAATGTGCTCAAAACGGGACTTTGTATTTGTCCAGTTAAATCATGCCTGATCGTTTCCACATCAACCCTATCAATAACCCTCGGGATCTTAAAGATTTTGATCAAGTTGCCTTGTACTCTTCGAAATTCCAGTAGCAAATTCCAGTGGGCAGTGGGATCACCATGTCAAAAACATTGCAGTGCAGAAGGAGGCCATCTGGCCCATTGAGCCTGCATCGGCCCTTGGAAAGAGCACCCTACTTAAGCCCACACATGATAATCAATGTCATCAGTCGAGCTCTGAGGAGCTGGATGCAGTGCCACAAAAATGTCAGGAGTTAGCGCAAGTGATCAAGGTCAGTGAATGTATCTTCTAATGTAATGTCACACCAACTGCACCACACGCCTCACAAGCTGCTTAATGCACCATACCCTCAACACCCATCTACCAACAATCTCTAGCAAATTTGATTCAGATCTGACACTAAAAGATTCACATCACACTGACACACTGCTGCAAAGCTCACACCCACATCACACAGTGGGAATCCTTTCACAACTTCTCCCCTATTCCCCAATGGGAAAAACCAGTGTGGCTGTGAAGATACGCTAAAGAAAAGCATGCAAACTGCCAGCTGTTCAACCTTAGCAGCTGCATCGCCCAAGCACATTGCCTCACATTCACTGCCACGTCCGTCTCTCTTGCATGCAATGTTAGTGCATAAACAAAAGCAACAGGATTGAACGAGTAGGTGTGGGGCAGGCATGGCTGCATGTTTTAATCCCATGGAGAAGTCAGCCATTACCAGCACTGAAGCAACCATTACTGAGTCTGTGGCCCTGGCTGGGCTGAAATGGTCAAAGGTGACAATATCTTTGTTCCTAATCCTCCTGCCACAACCCACGTCACCAGCCATCAGCCCCCACCACCCCTCCCACCCCCACCCCAAGAACTCCAGCATGGCCAAGTACTGGTAACAGGAAGATAGTGATAACTGTTGCAGCAGGTGAGAAGTGGCATAATAGCTTCCCTGTCTTTCCAACTATTGGTTAAGTCCAGCAACTGTTGGCAAAAGAATTGGCTGACCCACTTGATACTCAGTGTCTCAGTATTTAAGTGCTGTATCTGTAAAAGACACACACAGGTAGATATTCTTGTATGTTTTAAAGGAAAAGGAAATAGTTGGGGGGATTCTCAGCCGTCCAATGTCAGTAGCTGAGTTCCCGATGCGACGGAGAATCCTGTGTCAGATAAAAAATGGATCAGCACCAGTGCAATGCTCCGGTTCCCCCATTGGTGGTGGCATCAAAGTTCGTGCCCCACACCATGGGAGGATGCAAATGGGTCAAAGTGACCCATTTGCATCCTACTAATGGGCTGGACACTGGATTCTCCATGCCTCCATGATGCTCAGGCCCTCTGGGCCAGGGCTCACATGGGCTTGGATTGGTGCAAGTATTTGCCAGTGTGGCCCTGACGCGTGGACCTCGCAGTGGGCCAAGGGGGTACGTATTTAAGGTAGGTGCCCACAAAGTCCATCAGAAGGCCGCTCCCTCCCACAATACAAATCCTGCCACCCCCAAACACCCTGCCCACACATCAAACCCCCCATTAGAAACCCCCATCAGACCCTGCCACCAGAACCCCCATCAGAGGCCCCCCATATAAAATAAATAAATACATACTTGCTTATTGTCATAAGTAGGCTTCAATGAAGTTACTGTGAAAAGCCCCTAGTCGCCACATTCCGGTGCCTGTTCGGGGAGGCCAGTACAGGAATTGAACCCGCGCTGCTGCCTTGTTCTGCATTACAAGCCAGCTGTTTAGCCCACTGTGCTAAATCATCCCCTATATCAGAACTTTGTACCGAACCGCAATGTTTATAAACATCGCGGTATTAAGTGCTTTAATTTTCTCTTTTTCTCAGCAGAAAGCACTTAACTGCTTTTGATGTGGTGAGGTGCTGGAAATCGTAGCTAGATGTTTATAAACACTGCAGTTAGGCTCACAGCAATCTACTTGAGATCCGTTCAAGCATGAAAGGAAATGAATATAAGCAATCCAGGCATCTGGCTGTCTGGAAGCTGTCAATTACAGCCTATTAAAAGCTATTTATCTTTGAAGTCAATAGAAGCCTTGCAGATCAAAAGATCTTTAAAGCCATGCCATGTGGTTCAGGCTTTCTATGAAGTAACAGCTGCTGATTTCTAGACGTTTTTCTAAGGTGGCAGGTGGAAGGGAAAGGTGAGTAAAAAACAATGCGTTTTTCCACTGTTTCTGCCTGGTTTGCTCTTTAGTTTCCAGGCAGGGGTGACTGATGGGAGAGTCTCTGTTATGGGTCCCTGCCAGGGGTGGATGTCCCTACCTATTAGCGGGGAGGGAGAGGGATTTGCTTTTCAGGGGAGAGGCAGGCCAGCCACTGGACCTCGCTATCGGGCTGCCCACTCAAATGATAGCCTGATAGTGGGATTTGCAACAGAACCGCATAAATCTGCATGGCTAGGGAGAGTGAGTTACTCACTTGTGGGTGCCACACCTAGCACCAGTGCAAATCATAAGTGATTCAGCTCCAGTGGGAGAACATGATCCCCAAAATGGCGAATCCAGCCCAGTATTTGCTAACATCCAATGTGTAAAAATAATAAAACTCACATTCACACATGTATTCACGCAATTCTTAAGCACACAGGAGTAGCTTACAAGGAGGGAAGGTAGATTAAATTGACTCAGCTTGTCCCAAAGTAAGTCAATCAAAGACAGATCTTGCAGGTTGATGTGTTGGGTGGATTTAGATTTGAATTTATTTGGTGATTGTTTTCCTGATTCTGTGTTGAGATCATTTAAAGACTTGGCGGACAAAACCTTCTGGAGTCAGCAACTGCATGGTTTACATTGAAGGTGCTGCCTGTTGTGTTTGGCTGGTCAGATCCAGGCAGGGTACAGGCTTGCAGAATGGCTGGGGAGAGAGAGGGACTGCCAGTCCTCTTCTTGCCATTCAAGATCTTTCTGTTCTGTCGGGCCCTAGAAAGGCAGTTTTTTAAAACATAAATTGTTAGCTTGTTCATTATATGATATCCAATCACGAATTGGCAAACATCTCGTTGAGAAACCCTCATTCCAGGTCTGTTGTTCACAGTGGTTAGATTACATGGTTGGTGAAGTTGCCTTCTCAGCTGGAGTCTATTGCCAAAATGATTGAGTCTAATGGCTTGGTCCGCACCCACCTGAATAACAGCTTATGGCTGGATTGTTGTTTACGGTTGATGGGTCATATACATTGGAGCTGATGGAATATTTACAGATAGCCCAGCTCCTTTCTGGTAGCTTCAAAAGCTGTGCAAATGTTCAGCCCTCTTAAAAACTGCTGTTCAGTTCACTTTAAATGCTGTTGTCAACTTAAAACGTATTCTGCAGTTTCAGCCCACTCAAAAACAAAATTTCGATATAAAGCATGGTTTTATAACATAACCCATTCTCACACTACCAGAAACCAGCTTAGATACTGACACTGCATGTACAAAGAACAAAGAACAATACAGCACAGGAACAGGCCCTTCAGCTCTCCAAGCCTGTACCGATCATGATACTAGCATTTGTCAAACCCTCAGCACTTCCTTATGCTGTATCCCTCTATACCCATCCTAGGCTGGTTTAGCTCAGTGGGCTAGACAGCTGGTTTGTGATGCAGAACTAGGCCAGCAGCGCCTGCTATTAGGAGAGGGGTGTAGAAGAGGTGCCATCTTCTCAGAATGCAAGGCTGCACTTGGGTTCTGCTGCAAAGGACTTAGTTCAGCATTTCAACGCGGTAAGATCGAGAAGACAACTGATGAGTATGCTGAATGAAATGCTTGATGCATTTCCGGGATTGCTGGAAAGCTAGTGTTGAATATCAAGAAACTTGCAAGGATCCAGCAATAATTGGACACAGGGCCTTGAACAGAGCTCATCCTTTCCAGGGTGCAAGAGTCGGTTAATTCCATTGGCACTCTTGTGAATCCAACCATAATGCAGAATCTGTTGGCTGATGTCAGCTTCCATAACAGCACAAGTCGAAGCCAACCAACATCTGCGTGCTACCGTGGAAACTCAACCTTCTGCAATGCATGGTAGACATTAAAAAGTACACAGGAAGAAATAAATTGGATGCATAAGAAAGATACTGCAATAATTATGAGTGACTTTAATCCACATGTAGGTTGGCAAATCAGATTGGGAAAAATGAATTCATATCGGAACAATTTCTTAGAGCAGTACATGCGAGAATCAACTCGGGATCATGCTATTCTAGACCTGCTAATGTGCCTTGAGACAAGATTATTCAATAACCTCATAGTAAAAGAGCCTCTAGGTGTTAGCAGGCATAACATGAGAGAAATTCGTATTTAGTTTGAAGGTGAAAAATATTAGGTTTAAAACAGTAGTCTTACACCTATACACGTTTTTATTCATTGAAGGAATTTGGGTTTCACTGGCTCGTCCACCACTTATCGCCCATCCCTAATTTACCTTCTCAAGCGCACAGTAAGAAGTCTTACAACACCACGTTAAAGTCCAACAGGTTTGTTTCAAACACTAGCTTTCAGAGTACTGCTCCTTCCTCAAGCACAATTAGCGATTAAAAATAAATGCTGGCCTAGCCACTGTGCCCATGCCCTTGAAAGAATAAAAATAAGTCGGCCTAAGACTAATGTTTTAAACTTAAATAAGGGTAATTAGAAGCGTATGAAGGCAAAGTTGGCTAAAGTAAACTTAGAAACTAGGTTAAAAAGTTAGACAGCAGAGCTACAGTGGCAGAACTTTGAGGAGATATTTAGTAACTCTCAGCAAAGATTTATCCCAGTGAGAAAAGAAGACACATTGAGAAGAATGAATTTCCAATAGCTGAAGAAGGAAGTTAAGGATAGAATCAAATTGAAAGTAACACAATTCTGTGAGGATATTGGACAGATTAGCAAAAAATGTCAAACAAAATGAGGGGAAAATTAGAGCATGAGAATAAATTAGTGAGAAAGCTTGGGATTTACTGAGCAAACCGCTGCATGTTTCGCAGCAGCAGGAGGTGGTCCTATCATTGGCCAGTGGTGGGATATTCCAGTCCCGCCATTGTCAATGGGGTTTCCCGTTGAATGCACCGCTCACTGCCGGGAAACCCACGGGGGGGGGGGGGGGGGGGGGGGGGGGGGGGGGGGGGGGGGGGGGGGGGGGGGGGGGGGGGGGTGCACTTTTGGCAGGACCAGAAGATCCCATCAGCATGAACGGCTGGAAAATCACCCACGCTAATAGTTTCCAAAAACATTTAAAAATGAAAAGAGTAATGACAGTGAGTGTTGGTTCTGTAGAGAGTGATGATATGGAGATTCCGGCATTGGACTGGGGTGAGCACAGTAAGAAGTCTTACAACACCAGGTTAAAGTCCAACAGGTTTGTTGGACTGGCAAATCACTGGCTTTCAGAGTGCAGCTCCTTCATCAGGTGAATCCACCTGAGGAAGGAGCAGTGCTCCGAATGCTAGTGTTTGAAACAAACCCTGTTGGATTTTAACCTGGTGTTGTAAAACTTCTTACTGTAGAGAGTGAGTCTGGAGAAAACTAAGAGATGCCGGAAGCGTTGAACAGATATTGTGTATCTGTCTCAACTGCAGAAGACTTAAAAATCTTTGAAAAGTTACTTGAAAATCGTGAAGTAAAAGGGAGGGAGGAACTTAAAACAATCACTATCACCAGGGAAATGTTACTGGGGAAACTACCAGACCTAAAGGCTGACAAGTCCCTGATGTATTTTATCTGTGTTGGTCTAACATCGACTGCAACTGGATGCAGTAAAAGGAGAAACAGGCTTCCGACACAGGAGATGGTCCAACACTTTTACTGAACCTGTTGATTGCTGTACATAATCTGCTGTGGGTTGACACTCTATTAACCTAACTGATAACCTCCTACTGGCTTGACCAGACTAGCTCTGTATCACATGGTGATGATGTTCATTGGCCTGTGCATTGCGACTATCTCCCTAACCGTATCCTGTGAGAGAGGGAGAGCCTTAATGCCCTGTGGGCTTTATAGTGGTGGTGTCCTGCCTGGTGATTGGTTGTTCTGTGTCGTGTGCATTCATTGGTTATCCTGTGTGTCAATCACTGCCTGTCTGCAACTCATGATATACATGAGTGGATATTATGACATCTCCCCCTTTTAAAATAAATTTTGGAACATGGCTGTATATGCATGCTTAACTATGTACAAGTGGGTCAATCACTGCCTGTCTGCATCTCATGATGTACATGAGTGGATATTATGACAGTCCCCAGGACCAGAGGGACTGCATCCTCAGGTCTCAGAAGGAGTGGCTGCAGAGATAGTAGAGACTTTGGTTGTAATCATACAAAATTCTGTGAATTCTGGAAGTTCCCCTGCAGATTGAAATGTGGCAAATGTAACACCTTTAATGAAAAAATGAGGGAGACAAAAAGCAGGAAACTACAGGCCAGTTAGCCGAATACCTGTCATAAGGAAATTGGGAGCAGGCAGAGTCAAAATGGTTTTGTGAAAGGGAAATTGACAGCGTTTAATATATTACCATTCATTAAAGACTGGTCAGCAAACAGGAAGCAGTGAGTAAAAATCATTTAATTGACCACTTAAGGGCTTGAATTGGCCTAAAGACGGGCAGGCCGTCTGTCATCTTCCCCACTGCTGATAAATAATCAGTGGCAGTGGGAGCAGGATGATGGATACGCAACTCCCAGCTTTCCCACATGATTTCACATCCCCTTCCCCCTACCAGCATGGTCCCTGAGTCCTCGAAATTCTGGATAATGCTTCTATCTGAGGTTAAAGTAGGAAAATTACTCCCTCCTTCCAAGAGCCTTTCTTTGACTCCTGTCTCTTGCAGAAGTTTGATCTGTTGTAGATAGATAGAACAGTACAGCACAGAACAGGCCCTTTGGCCCTCAATGTTGTGCCGAGCAATGATCACCCTACTCAAACCCACGTATCCACCCTATGCCCGTAACCCAACAACCCCCCCTTTAACCTTACTTTTTAGGACACTACGGGCAATTTAGCATGGCCAATCCACCTAACCCACACATCTTTGAACTGTGGGAGGTTGGGTTTTGCCGTTGCTCATTTTCTCTGTCATGCTGCAGTTCAAGGGAACTGCAAACTACTGCACCAATGTCTGAGATCAAGCGGTTTGGCCAGAATCCTTGCAATCAGCACAAAATCCTTCAGCACATGTTGCACCGTTCTTTGTAGATTTTACCAACTGTGAAGAACCCTAGAAACCTCAAAGCACTTCTACAATCATAGCAACAAACCTGATGATTTCTTTCAGCAATACATGTGTGGCTTCCTTTCTGCTGCTGAATACATGTACGAGGTAAAGAGGTGGTGTCACCTGGAGCATTGAGCTCCAAAATGGTGATGTTGGTGTTAAATCAACATTACATGCTGATTAACAGCGTGATCTGCATACTTCTGGAGAATTCTCGGTGCATGTGCACTAATAGTCAAAATGGCATCCAGCATAACCAATTCACAAAACTAATAGCTCTGAGGAAATGGGCACTCAGGAGTCAAATTTTGCATCCATTCTCTGACGGTTGCAGCTGTGGAAAACGTCAGTCAAATTTTGACTTATTGGTTTAAACATCAGCAAATACAGCAAAATGGTTATCACTGCCGCCTCACAACCCAGGGACCCTGGTTCGATTCCGAACTCGGGTGACTGTCTGTGTGGAGTTTGCACTTTCTCCCGTGTCTGCATGGTTTTCCTTCAGGTGCTCCAGTTTCTTCTCATGGTCCAAAGATGTGAAGATTAGGTGGATTGGTCATGTTAAATTGTTCCTTCGGGTGGGGTTGCAGGAATAGGAGGGGGAATTGGGCTTAGGTAGGATGGTCTTTCGAAGGGTGGGTGCAGACTCGATCGGCCAAATGGCCTTCTTCTGCACTGTAGGGGTTCTAGAATCCTATGAAATTCTATGAAATAGATGGCCTCCCTAATGTTCCCCGTAGAGGTCAGGGGTCTAGGAACTCCTGATGTGGCTAGGAGTGAGTGCGCAGAGAAAGGTTTGCTAGCATAAATGGCACTCTGAGAGAAGGTGGGGCACGTAAGGCTGGGGGAGGTTGGGAATTTGAGGGTCTTGTGATGGAAGCCCTAACTGATCGTCGGTCTATCGCCTCCAATTTCTTACAGGTATCAAAATGGATGGTGATTCAGGACCTGCAGCGGCTGCCATTGCATTGCTGGTGGAAGCCCAGATGGCCGGACGCCAGAGAAGGCAGCATTGATGGCGCAGGCTGGAGGGAACCCTAAATACCAAGCCACCCAACGGGCCGAGGAGGATTCCAGAGGGGGAGGCCAGCGGCAGCCCAAGGTGTCCAGGCGTCATTGGTCTTTCAAGAAGATGGCTGATAGCATGTGCCACAGGAGACTCCATCTCAACAAAGAGCCAGTGCGGCACTTGGGCAACATCCTCACGCACCTGAAACCCCCATGGAGGAGGAGGGCACCTGCTCCTTGTGGCCGTGAAGGTCACCTCAGCTCTGAAAGTTTATGTAACCGGCTTATTCCAGGGCTCGAGCGTGAACCTGTGCAGCTTTTCATAAGCTACAGCCCACAGATGCATCCGAGAGGTCACGGATGTCGTGTACACCCAGGAATACTACATCACCTTCAAGCTGAACCAAGCTCACCAAGATGTCTGGGCAACTGGATTCTCCGCCATTGCTGGGATGCCCCAGGTCCATGGGCAATAGATGGTACACATGTCTCCTTGCGAGCACCAGGGAATGCCCTTTATTAACAGGAAGGGATTCCACTCCCGAAATGTTCAGATTATGTGTGACCACCACCTTTGTATCATGTGTGCTCGCTACCTTGACTCTGAGTTTAAGATGCATTTATACAATAATGATTATAAAAAGCAAAACTGTAAGAAGCGGGCAATGAGAAATGTATGTGAACAGCAGATATGCTTGGAATAGGATTGAAAATAACCAAAAGATCCAAGGTATGAGGAGAAATAATAATGCTAGCAAGATAGTTACATTTGGAAAGGAGAAAGTGGGACGCTTACTGGAAAAGACAAAAATATAATTTATTCATTTTAATGTAATATTAATTTTGGTTAAACATCCTGGTACACCCTCCCCTAACATCTATGGGTGTACCTACACCACATGGTCTGCAGCAGTTCAAGAAGGCAGCTCCCCACCACCTTCTCAAGGGCAATTAGGAATGGACAACAAATGTTGGCCCAGCCAATGAAGGCCTAAACCAAAAATGAATTTTTAAAATTTGCAAGAAACCAGTAGAAATTGAGAGTACAAGTCAAATCAGAAAGGAACATGAAAAATATAAAGCAGAAATTGTTTTCTGGTGAATATTTATTTGATTTCATGCACTTGTAATAACCTGCACAAATTCAGAAGTAAATATTCATTAATGGCATCTCCATTATGCCGGCCACATCATTCATATTTTTCATAATGTATTCATAATTTACACACTCCATCATTGCTCATAGATTCAACCAATAACATCATCCTGTAACTAACCATGTTAGTATTTAATGACCCAATAGGATTTGCACAAATAAATTGGAAAAAGGCAGTCTGCAAGTAAACCTTTGCACAAGAATGCAATTTTAACACCGTAGATCGCGGCATACAAGTTGATCTTGAAGGTATATACGTCAAGGTAAAACATAAATTGCCAGTGTGGGTGGTCACCATTTTGAAACGTGTAAAGAAATATAACAGCGGTAATTCATATTAAATTCATGAGGCCCAGTTTATTGAATTAATTAAATCTATCTTTAACAACAATTAAAGCATTTTAAAACTCTATCAAAATTAAAACATGCGCACCAATGATCGGGCACGCATGCACGGTGCAGCCGTTCTTTTATTAAACGGTCGCAGCTTTTTGTTTTACAAGTTCGGGGGGGGTGTTTATTCAATTTATTTTATTCATTTAATTTCTTTTTTCATTTATTTCATTCATTTTATTTTTATTTGTTTTTGCAAGTTTGGGGGGTGTTTTATTTGATAAAATTTTACAGGCAGAAAATGCAGAACTTTGGACAGATGGAGACTCCATACTTTCCGTCACCGGAAGGATTCACCTTCATCCAACAGGTTCCATTGGAGGAACAGGTACGAGAGCCAAAGGGACCCAAAACCATTTTCTCCATTTTTGACAGCAGAAAACAAGGTAAGAGAAAATGGTGGGTCACACAGGTCGGCCGGCGTGGGTCGCAAAGGTCGGCCGGCATGGGTCGCGAAGGTCGGCCGGCATGGGTCGCGAAGGACGGCTGGTTGATAAAAATGGGTCGCCGGAAAAAAAGTTCGAAGAACATTGCTCTACAACAGGGGTGGGCAAACTACGGCCCACGGGCTGCATGCGGCCCGCCAAAGGTCTTTATGCGGCCCACCAAGATCAAGTCATAAAAAAAAAAAATTTATTTTTATTTTTTAAAATTTTTTTTTATAAGGTTAATGGGGGGGGGCTGTTGGGTTACTGGTATTGGGTGGATACGTGGGTTTGAGTAGGGTGATCATTGCTCGGCACAACATCGAGGGCCGAAGGGCCTGTTCTGTGCTGTACTGTTCTATGTTCTGTGTTCTATATGAGGCGCCCAGAATCATAACCGGGTGAAGCGCCATTTTTGAAAAGTAGAGATAAAGAGGGCTAAAGGCAGGATGCCGCGGGGGGAAGCGCTGAGGTATATGCCGCACGCTAATTGGTTACAACCGGGACTATTAATACTATGAGGCCTTTTAAAATTGTGAATTTCTGAATGTGGCCCTTGCACGGAAAAGTTTGCCCACCCCTGCTCTACAACAATGGAACCCTTCCATCCATGAATTGGATATTCCACATTTTTTGAATGATCTGATGACTCTTTGAGCACTAACAGTGTTCAATGATTGTGTAATAAAACCACTCAAATATCAATATTTCCACTATTTCACATATTTCCAATCTTTGTGAAGGCTTGCTCTCTGTCCACCGTCCACCTTAGGGGCAGCACGGTAGCACAAGTGGATAGCACTGTGGCTTCACTGCACCAGGGTCCCAGGTTTGATTCCACACTGGGTCACTGTCTGTGCGGAGTCTGCACGTTCTCCCCGTGTCTCCGTGAGTTTACTCCGGGTGCTCTGGTTTCCTCCCACAGTCCAAAGACGTGCAGGTTAGGTGGATTGGCCATGATAAATTGCCCTTAGGGACCAAAAATGTTTGATGGGGTTGTTGGGTTACGGGGATAGGGTGGAAGTGGGGGCTTAAGTGGGTCGGTGCAGACTCGATGGTCCAAATGGCCTCCTTCTGCACTGTATATTCTATGTTCTATTGCAATCAGTTAAAACATGATACTTGAACGGCTGTTGAGTCACGCATCCAAAAGAACTCCAAACACTAGATCCTCTGATCTAACTATACTGTGGGTGTTATTTATTCACAGAAATCTCTTGATCTAATCAGTTACATAAGATCTCACCAGATGGATCTGAACATGTCCCATGTTAAGCTGCATTCGTTACGTGGGCCACCAGGACTTGATTGGATTTGTTTATTGCCACGTGTACCAAGGTACAGTGAAAAGTATTTTTCTGCGTGCAGCTCAAACAGATCATTTAGTACATGGAAAGAAAAGAAAATACATAATAGGGCAACACAAGGTACACAATGTCAAAAGATCCACTCCACGGGTTTTGGAGGATCTTCAAACCTGCAAGGGAAGATAAAAGAGAAAGGTTAGTGATAGTGTAGTATTAGAATTAAATTTTAAGAGATTAGTACGGTTATAGGAGATGTTAGAAGAGGATCTGTTTGGGAGAGCTCGTCGAGAGTCGCCACGCCCCAGCGCCGTCTTGGAAGCATCAGGACAACTATTCCACATATATTTGATCCGTAACTTCACTTCAACCTCACCCATCTCCATCACCATCCACCCATCATGGATGTGCACACGATTTCCTGCAGGGAACTTAATGTTCAATGTGGTTTTACATTTGGAAGTTACCAACGGTTTTAATTTTGGTTCAATTGTCCATGCAGGCTAGTATCACTGTGAACCTTGTCTACTCAAATCCATTTTCTCGACAGACATGTTCACTGCAACTTCATTGCAGTCTTAATGTAAGCCTACTTGTGACAATAATAAAGACTAAATTATAAACTTTGGACCTTTTCACTCTGCAGTTTTGCTGCTGATCATATTAAACTCATGGAATTTCACCTGTGTGGCACATTGGGCATGATCTACAGGCCTTGTTACACTCGCGCTCAAGTGCAACGAGACCAGTGCATAGTGGGAGAGGCCAAAAACGGAAACTGCGTCAGGTGGCAAACCGGCCCACTCCCGTAGGCGAAATAGGGATCTCGCCGTAGCGTGGCAAGAAACCAATTATCACCACTTAAGCCCCATTTCCTTACAATCAACGAGCCCGACCCCATATTCACCGGCCTCCCGTCATTCATCGGTCTCCCCAGCCAGTGCTCACTCTGGTGCCGATTAGTATTCCTTTTTAAAAACATGAACCTGCGGAAGTGCTTCCGCGGGGAGCCGATGAGGTAAATAGTCATCTTTGCTCACAGGCAAAGAGCCCGGGTGGTGCTGGGCTTTCCACCCTAGTGCTTGGTGGGACCCTCCGCAGGGGTGAGTCAACTTGGGAGGGTAGAGAGGGTGGTGCTTGAGAGGGCAAATCGCTCACGGCACCACCATATCAACCCCTGGTCCCTAACCCCATTCTGGGACAAATCTTGTCCCTGCCCGTCTGCTCCACCCATAACACCCATCGACTGCTGAGGATTCTGGCTGCACAGTTGAAGGCTATTGCTGATAGGAAATTGGCAATCGTGGTTAAGTGAGCACTTGACACATGCCAAGTGGATACCCGTAGGTAGGCGGCCATGGAGCATGTGGGAGTCATTGCCTAGCATTCCAACTACACCTTAATGCCTGGACCTTATGGGAGGCAACACACACATGCAGCAGCCAACATCCGAACACCCAGGGGCTCCGGGGACGTGAACACCGTTGGAGGGTGTGTGGGTGCCACGGGAAGTGGGTGTTGCCTCGAGAGATGGACAAAGGTTCCAGGGATTAGCCCGATTGCGGAAGAAAGTGACAGAGGCATCATAATGGTTGTGCAAAAAGTTGTTTAATGTGCTGTACAATACCCCATTCCCAATGATGCCGTCCCCCTAAGCCCCTAGGTGCCAATTCCACCCCCTCTCCACCTCCTACCTAACCCCCGCACCCCCACCCCCCCTACCGAACCCCCGCACCCCCACCCCCCAAGCCCTACCGTCAGTGATCCTCAATGTGCCTGGCCCTCCTAGCCCTACCAGTACGGCTTGGTGTTCTCCCAGGATGCACATCCGAGCTGGAGGCAGCCAGCTGCTTACCTCGTCGCGTGGCCCTCGATGCCCCTGCCGGGCGTTGTCTGTGGGCTCTGGGGCCGGAGGGCCCAGCTTACTTGCCGGCAGCACATGCACAGCCGTGTCCCCTTGTCCTGTTTGCGAGACGTGGCCTCATCAGAGGGGTGGAATTCGGATGAGTTGGTGGCCACCATCCCCACTCATTGAGACGGGTCCGGGTTGGCATCCAGCCTTCCAATCGGTGGGGTTCACCTTAGGATGAAGAGGCAGCTGGTTCGAGCCCGGCTGCTCCTACATCGTCTGACTCTGCCAGTCCAGGCGAGCCCTCATGGTACAAACTTGGTGTCGATGCCCTTGGCAATGATCTCAGTGACTGGGACATGGTCTGCAGTGTTTCAGCAATGCCCACCTGTGACTGGGACAAGCTCCGCAGAACCTCATCAAGGTTAGCCTGGTGCGGGGTGGCCTCCCCCAGCGAGGCAGACATACTGCTGAGACCATCAGTCATGGCCGTCATTGACTGCGCAACACCTTGGACACCTTCACGCATGGTGCTGACATCATGCACCAGGCTCTCCACCCTAGCAGTTTGCCTCGGTGCCACTCATTGCAAGCGCCATCATCTGCACCCGTAGTCTCTGGGACTCCTTCAAGTGGCTTTGGACCAGCTGGAGTGACGTTGATATCTCCCTCTGAATGTCACAGCCACTTCCTAGCGTCTGCATCAGCTCCGGATAACCCACTTCCTGAGGCTCAACATCAGGCTGGGACCCAGCTGGGTCCTGAGATCCAGCAGAGCTCCAACTGCTGTCTCGTCTGGGGGTTCCTGCCTCCTCCTGATGTACATTAGCAGCTGTGTGGTGCTCACCAGATTATGCCCCAGAAGCCTATCCACGAACGTGTCCTACTGAGGTGTGTGTATCTGCAATGGTGGAGGGTGGGGATGACAGCTGTGCCACGACTATAATGGTTGCATCCTCAGAGCTTTCCACCAAGGTGTTCTCTTTGGAGTCAGGAGAGGGGGCCGCCCAGGATGGGCCAGCAACATTGGCTGAAGGATCTGCAGGAGAATGGACACGTGGTCAGTGGGAGGGATGGGTCGGTCAGTAAGGAATCACTACTCACGTTTGACAGGTCCTCCGGGTGGCTCCTCACCTCTGCGGCCCCGCAAGCCTCCGCGTTGGTGACTGACCTGTCCTCGGCCACTCCGGTCACCTCCAGGGCTCGCACCTCGAGGATTTTCAAGCCCGGCATCCCTCCGCCTGTCTGGGGCCCTCTCCTGCCGATTGTGGGAGAGCTTTTTCTGAGGTAGCACATACGTGGTTCAGTGGTGAGAGAGGGGGTATTGGTGTCTACTCACCCATGCAGCATGGTGTAGGTCGTTGACCTTCTTCCTGCACTGTTGCCCAGTCCTCTTGGTCACACCTTTGGAGCTGACTGCCGCCACCACTTTGTCCCAGGCAGCACTGGCTGTCTTGTGGCTTACCCTCCGAAACCCCCAGAACAACAGGATATCCCCCCTGGCCTCCACCTCGTCCAGAAGCCTTCTCAGGTAAGCATCCCTGAATCTTAGGGCCGGTCTCCTCGACAGAATTATTGAGAACTGGCTGGGGTTGTTCGTGCAAGTGCACTTTAAGTGCTAATCAACCTATTTAGCTGGGGGCGGGGGAAACGCTGGCCAGCGCGGTCCCGGCGAATCAGCTGGTGAGGCGTTATTGGCGGTGAGAAACTCGTTAGGCCTCCTTAAGTGGACCAATTAATGTTGGATTGCGCTGCCAGTTTTGCTGGGCCAAGCGGTGGGAAACCCGTGGCAATTCCCACTCGCTCCAACACTTGGGAGATTTTTCCAGAAGATCGCGCCCATTGGATACTTGTGTGTGTTGCCCCTGTCTGATGATGAATTGCTGGAGATTGGTAATTTTGGCATTAAGGTCCTTCGGTAGTCTGAGTGACGTTGGTCTTTACCCACAACTCTAAGCCGTTACATTCTTTAAAGTAGCTCCACCAACTAGCTGAAGGTCTGGAATCGTTGCAGGACTCAGGGTTTGATTTGGTCCACTTAATTGTGTGTGCATGAATTGCATTTCTGGTGACAAGGTAAGCACTCTGATGATTTTTGATGACCCATTTTGTTTCATGCTTTTGAACATCGAGATCAGCAGTTGTTCCCTGTTCTGATCTAGCATCTGGTCTTGCGCGTTGCCTTCATGGTGGATTCTTTCTTCTTTCATTCATGCACAAGTTTTTTTCATTAACACTGAATTCCCTCACTGCAGCACAGTTATTTGACGAGTTAGCACTTTGATGGCCTTTAGCTTGAAAGCGGCTTCGTACTCCATTGATTTCGCTGGAGAAAGCATTTCCGTTTGTTACTCACCATGTTCAATCTGCTCTGCGTGGGCATGTCTTAAACTCCAGCACATTTTATCTAACACAGCCCACTTTGGCCCCATATGCCGGCTTATTTTATAAAATAAGTAAAACAAGCATTTCTGTGGTGAAAACTTGATGCTGACTACTAATGCAAGCGTAGCATTTCATTTCATAGCTGAAAAGGGGATCGACTTATATGTCAAGTACATGTGAAAAGATGAGTTTTGGCGCCAAAACAACGAGATTTTCTTCAAAGTCAGGTCAATTTATATATGCCGCGATCTACTGTAATCTAAGCATTTAAATATAATTTAAAATCCCCTTGTTTAGGGGCTGGTTTAGCAGACCAAGGCAGGCCAGCAGCACGGTTCAATTCCCGTACTAGCCTCCCCGAACAGGCGCCGGAATGTGGCGACTAGGGGCTTCACACAGTAACTTCATTTGAAGCCGACTTGTGACAATAAGTGATTTTCATTTCATTTAAGCTCGTTTTAGGAAAATTTCACTGTCAGTAAAATAGAACTTAGAGTAACTATAAAAATATTGCAATATGAATGCAACAAGGCCCTTCTCTTTGATTATAGTTAATTTATAATGAATGCATAATTATATGATTGCAAAATTACTCTTTGAGCTTTGTCTCTAATTGACAATGCAAAAATGTGTTTCTTCTTTGGGTTCATATAATTGTAGCCTATTTCAAACATACCTTATGTTGAAAATGAGCCACTAAAATTAATTTCACAAAATTAGAAAATAAGAATGGAGAAGCTAAATATCTAGGGCATAAACCGTCGAGTGTCTTAACATCTGCTTAAAAACATCCCTATTCTCATGTAATCATTCAGTAGCCATGACATAGCCAGCACTTTGTAGACAATAGGGTGCCTTCAATGAATGTAATCTTCAGAATCACAGTATCTCCAAAGCAGAAAATTAATGAGAAGAAGTTAAATGTCTCCTTTTCATGTGAACAAAATTGGTTTTCAAAGGATTAAGGGATTAACCCAATGTTAGCTCCCTGAAGTGGTTCAAATGCCTTAATATTCATTGCAATGAAATAGAACACAATAAAATGGGTTCTAAAAGACGACACTTCAAAATCAATTCAATGGAATCTCAAATTCTCTTGATTACAATTAAGTATATATTTTACTTTCTTCATATTCAATGATTGTACCTTGAAAAACTAAAACTGTACTGCAATCCCCCGTGATAAGTTTGAAACTTCTGTGATTCACTGAAGTGAAAACCAAGTCACCCCAGTGTTAGTATTCCGTTTTCTCAAAAGCAATAGCTACAGGCTCAAACTCCAGGACCACTTCTTCAATGTTGTCAGTTTTGGTTAATCTGGCCTATCTGAGGGGAAAGAGAATGTAATATAGCCAGTGTTTTTCACTTGAAGCACATCGGTGGGGGCTCCAGATTCAGTTGGCAATGCCTTTGTTGAAATTTAGCCTACAGTTTCTCAAACTAAGGAATTGTTCGGCAAGTACTGAGAGTTTAGGCAAGAAGGGAAAGCAACAATACATATAACTTCAGATTTACTTCCTTAGTGACTAAAAATGTATTTGATTGCTCATCCAAATTAACATTTTCCACTTACTTTGCAAGAACAATTTTTCTTGGGCACAGTGGCTTTGAAGACGCTAAAATTCAGATATTCACTTTTAATGCAGCAAATTGAATAATTTTTGGACTACCCTGTCGCCATAATAAACAGTCAGATTGTTTTTTATATAGTGAACCAAAGGTCAAACCATATCAGCCCATCAATATGATTATGGGTTTCCAAATCAAACTGCTGTAAAATCCATACCAGTAGAGTTCATCTTTGCCTGATTAGCAATGCAAACTCTCTGCTTGATGGCACTCAATCCACTTAATTAAGTCCAGAGAGTTTAAGCACAGGCCACTAATAGCCAAGGCTTTGGTGTCTTCTACATGTGCACAGGGGCACATGCCAGTTTTAGGTTTGGGATTACCAAGCCTTACAGAGCGTCAACTTGGTTGTAGCATTTCATGACCATTAACGTCACCTAGGAGTCAGTTCAATGGCCAAAAAGAGGACAGTTATTTTCATGAAAGGAGAATAGTTTCCAGTTAATCAGTTGACTGACTGGTGAAGATCATAACCTTGGCTGGCGAAAAATGCCACAAACCAATGAGTGGTATGGTTAGCAGCACAATTGACCGTAAAATATGTGAGTGGATTTCTACCAACCTTTGCATGGACGCACATCCTATTACAATGTACAGTGGGTTTACAGTTATAAAAATTTTCTTCCGTTTTGGCTTTAATCCACTTCAAATTTGGGCACATCTCAACTATGTTCAAAAGGCTCCTCCCAATGCTGGGCCAGGAGTTCCCAATTATGAAAGGTAATTCCAAAGCTAAATACTGCGGGTGCTGGAAATCGGAAATAGAAACAGGAAATGATGGAAATCCTCAGTAGGTTAGTGAGTATCTGTGAAGGCTTAAATGCTCAGGTCTTTGACCTTTCTTCAGAGGTTACAGACCTGAAATAGAGCAGAATTGTACGCCCCTGTCAAATCTCCCATTCTGCCAGTGGGAATTTACACCATTCTGTTGCCCAACTGCACATGTGTGCCGTGTATCTGGCGAGGTAGAATTTTAGAGCTCATACTTACAATCGAAGTTGGCTGCACCACTGAAACTCATCTTAGGTATGGTGTGTGCAATGACCAGAAAGACAGGGTAGTGGAAATAGAAAGTGGGAGGGCGTGTCCCACTGAGAAGGGGGAATGTGGGTGGAGTGAGGAGGGGGATGGAAATCATGAGGCAGAAGGGTAAGAGAGGAAGACATGAAGGGGAAGGAGGAGGTAATGGGGCGGGGTTGGGGGGTGGTGGTCAAGTGGGCCATAGCGTTTCAGAGTGTGTGGTCAGTTGAATCAACATTGGAATCCTGCGGGAGATTTGGGGATGCTGGTGATAAGAGCAGACGATGACTGTGAGAGGGGGAAGTGGGAGGAGCTAGGGTTCAAGAGTCAGGTCTAGGATATGACAGGTATACTTTTCATGCAGGAAGTCATTGAAGGGGACAAGGGCGGCGGTATGGATTACAGGAGTGGGGAATATTGGGGTGGGCAGAGGAATGGTGACACTAAAGTGGGCTCAGCATGGAGGGAGAATATGTCCAGGGCAATGGGCAGGGGGGGGGGGGGGGGGGGGGGGGGGGGGGGGAGTGGAGACTAAAGATGACATGAGTGGGGGGGTTGATGGTGATGGGGATACATTGTGGGTGACAGGAGGAGGATAAAAGGTGGTGCAGACAGTCTGAAGCGAGACACACACAATCCTGAGGCAGAAGCATCTCCAGCCCAAGGCAACAATCTCAATGTCCAACAGCAAAACGTTGAGAAGCAGGTTAGGGTCTTTTCAGGTTGGTGGAGTTGAAGGTCTTCACAACTGGACAACTAAAGAGAAACTCTAATAATCATATGGAGACTGTATGAGAGCTTTTTGTTTTGCAAATCCTCACGGTCTGGTGAAGGCCACATTACAGCAGAGGGTCTGGCTCAGAGGGTCCTCACTACAAAGAGATCCCAGAAAGGTTTTGGGCAGCAGTTCACTTTGAGTCACTGGTTTGGCAACAGGCAGAGTTCGAGGGGCCAGGAGGGATGGGGTTGCCTACAAGGGGTATGCAGGTGAATGGGAGCCAAGTCACAACTGCAAACTTCCATCCCCGGGGAATGGAGCTGCCTGACTCATGTGGTTTGTCTTTCCATTGTGCCAAGATCTCTCCATAGAGTCTCAAGGGCAGTGGAACAAGCGGAATAGTGTGATTGAGAGGCGTCTCACATATGACAGATATCACATGAGCAAAGTCTCCATGCACAGCCATGTATTAGGGGGTGTAAGACCCATCCTTGGTCCACCTGGAAAGAGTGGAGTCTGTGTGACAATTAAAACTAGCAGCAAGAATTAATTCAAGAGACGTCCAATCAGTGCAAGCTAATATATACTTAGAGATACAAACTCAAGGCAGCATGGCGGCATAGTGGTTAGCACTGCTCCCTCACAGCACCGAGGTCCCAGGTTCGATCCCAGCTCTAGGTCATTGTCCCTGTGGTGTTTGCACATTCTCCCCGTGTTTACGTGTGTTTCGCCCCACAAACCAAAGATGTGCAGGGTAGGTGGATTAACCATGCTAAATTGCCCCTTAATTGGAAAAAATTAATTGGGTACTCTAAATTTATAAAAGAAAAGAAATGCAAACTCATACACAATAACTGTACACCATGTCACTGGTGTTAATTCAATGCTTCTTACTTTTCCTAATTCTACTGCTACATCTGGGTGCATCCCCAACGCCTGTAGTAGAGGTCGAAGCAGTCTGCCACATTTATGCATCTGGAGGGATCCTCTGGAGATCTAAGGCTTGGTGGGTCCCGGCCTGCTGAAGGTCTGCTGTTCAGGGGAAGGTACACCCTTCTCGGTCTGAGCAGCTGGAGTTAATGGGGTCACAGGCATAGGGGATTGGGAGATTCCAGGTGTGTCCATTCCTTGAGGAGGAGGGCACCTGGGGGAGGTCGAGGTGCCCCAGCCCCTCTCGCTTAGACACTGCAGAAACTGACCCGTGGCTGGAGCGATGAAGTACTCATCCGAGTAGAAACTGGGACTTCTACTGGACCAAGTTCTCCATGGCATCTGCCAAACTCCTCACGGAGACATTTATGAGCTCATGTCAAAGCCAGAACATCAGAGAGCATGCGAACAGACTCCTGCACGAAGGCAGAGTGTCAGCAGGGTGTGCTTATGTACAAGTTGCATTGCAGAAAGTCTCCTTCAATAGCACCCTCCAATCTGCAAGCTCCACCAGCTAGAAGGACAAGGTTACTCCACACTCCACCCCATGGCTGTGCCTTCACTGTGACTGGGTGAAAATCCTGCTGTAACATCGCTAACAGCACAGCACATGGACTGTAGGAGTTCAATAAGGTAGCAGCCCACCACCTTCTAAGGGCATTTAGGGATGGGCAACAGGAATGTCAGCCTTGCCAGTCATGTCCATATCATATAACAGAAACTCTAAATGATTAGGGGCACTCACCCTCACAGCGCGGATGAGATAATTAATCCATATTCTACACTGAAGGGCAGTCCTCCTCTGAATCCCACGGATACTGAGCAGCTTGTTGACCTCCTTCCAAGCTGGTGTGGTCAGTTAGGTGGACCTCTTGCTGCCATTCTTGAGGAAGAGGACGTCCTGCCTTTCCCGAGCAGCCTGTGGAGATACTCCAAGGATGCAATGCTGTAGTGGCATTCTGTTGCTGTTAGTCAGGTGTTGTCCAGATGCCTTTTAAGTACGTTGCCCAGAATGGCAGCGTGGAGCCTGACATGTGACCCATCCCATCACTAGACTCAATGCAAACCATGTGCATGCATAAATAATGAGGTGGAGAGTGTAAGCCCCTCCCTGCAGCAGTAAAAGCTCCAACCTTTGATCTAAGCATGAATACTAGGATGGGAAGGAATCCCCCCCCCCCCCCCCCGCCCCCCCCGGACCAGTGGACTATGCTGCACTTACCCTGACTACCCAGGCGCCTCGGGTGGCCTGGTAAAACCCGCGGGTGCCGTTCAGCCTGGTCCATGTTTGTGTGAATCAGCACTGATTGGCACCCAGCTGCAGCCTCTCTGGGGAGGCCGGAGAATCGAAGGAGGCCAATGGATCGCGCACAGGTAGGTCGTAAGTAGGTTTACGACCTACGTCTGCATGCGTCTTTTGGTCCCACCCATTTGGGGTGGGGTTCTGGCTCCGACGTCTTGCAGGACTCCAGAGAATCTTGGATGACTGTCGGAGAGCTCGCTGGAAGCCTTTCCCGGCTTTTGCCAGCCACATTGGGCGCGATTCTCCCAAACAGGGAGAAATCGTAAGGCTGGCGTCAAAAACGGGCGGGTTTTTGGTCGGGGCTAGCATGCCGCGGCCGTGAACTCCGGCATCGCGGGCTTAACGAATTTCGTTAAGCCCGTTTGCCAGAGTTTGCGACGGCTGACGCGTCGCATGACGTCAGCCGCGCATGCGCGGATTAGAAGACTCCAACCCGCGCATGTGCGGATGACGTCATCGTGCATTTGCGCGAAACCCGCACAGGGGCCAGAAAGCCCCTCAGCTGCCCCGCGAATTGATACAGCGGGGCGGCGGAAGGACAAAGAGTGCGCGGGAATCGGACCCGGGAATCGGTGCCCACCGATCGCGGGCCCATGGCACCCTTGGCACGGCCGTGGTACTGCCGTGCCAATCGGTGCCATGGTTGCCAAGATCGGGACTTTATGGCCGTTTTTACGAACGGCCAGACCAGGTGTGTTTGCCGTTCGTAAAAACGGCCGTAAAAGGCTTGGACTTCGGCCCATCGGCCACTGAGAATCGCTGCTCGCCGTAAAAAAACGGCGGCAGCGATTCGTGTCGGGAGTCGGGCGTGGGGGAGGGGGAGAATAGCGGGAGGGCGTCGGACTAGCGTGGCCGTAAAAATTTACGACCCCCGCTATTCTCCGCACCGTCGTGCGTGCGTAGAATTGCGCCCATTGTGTTCGAGGGAGAGCACAACACCGCCAGAGAATTGCACCCCAGGAGATTTTTCTGTCTATAACTTTTTCTGGGTGACTATCCAAGTAATTGAGTAATTTGGAACCATCCAAAGTCTCCGACTACAACTCAAAGTTGGAGAGATCTTTTCGGAGGGCCCCAAGGATCAGAAAATTTGACCATCAGACGTTTCCAACTACCATAGAACATAGAACATAGAACAGTACAGCACAGAACAGGCCCCTCGGCCCTCGATGTTGTGCCGAGCAATGATCACCCTACTCAAACCCACGTATCCACCCCATACCCGCAACCCAACAACCCCCCCTTAACCCGGGAAATTCCCATGGAGTCAGTTCGTCAGAACGTCCGATGGGTCCCAAAATGCATCACCGGTCATACGTCCGATCTCCTACTTTATCAAAATCTAAAGATAATGCTTGTAAAGCTGATAAGAATGACACTACTACCATCCATATCTCAATGATAAAATGCTGAAATGGACTGGGTTTGGTTTTTGTTTCAAATTTCTCTTTCCCATTCCACTGGCTCAGCAGGTGACAGGCTGACCTCTTAATAGGATTAAAAACAACCCTTACCACCATCAGATCAGAGCCAGTGTCTGCAAGTGACCTTAAGTATTTTTGAAAGAGGCATTCAATGATCCTCCAACCATACTGCATGTACTTGTTGTCTGTATTCTTATTGATGTAGTTGACATTTTAACCTAAAGGATATTGCTTTAAAATTATTGAAAAGCCATACTGCAAGCTTCCTCCAGAGGTTTCAGAGGTAGTTTGCAATGTGAACAGGAAATATTTCATTTAAAAAAATTAGATCAAGATTTTGCCTTGACTGCAGTTAAAACACATTTATGTTAATTTGCTGTCAAGAGAAACTCGCCACTAAAGGTAGGCATTTCAAATATTAATTCATATCTGGAGATAGGGTCAAGGAGCAAAGGCTGCTTGAAGTACCACACACAAGAGAATATAACGCAAATAACAACCATAATCTATCCGCATCATTCAGTATAGTTATCTTTGCCTAAATAGGATGAAAAGGTCATCTGAATTGACTACATTACTGTAGCCTCCAATGCTTCGGTTGAAGCATACAGGGTGTAGTGTTAATGAGGTCAGTCAATAAGACTGACTAGATAATCCCCTTATCTAGAGGGGATGGCAGGGATGGCAGAACAATGCTCCTCCTGCAGAATGTTTGAGGTGAGGGACGCCGTCAGTGTCCCTGCTGATTTCATCTGTGGGAAGTGCACCCAACTCCAGCTCCTCAAAAACCGTGTTAGGGAGCTGGAGCTGGATGAACTTCGGATCATTTAGGAGGCAGAGGTGGTCATAAGAAAGAAGCTTCAGGGAGGTAGTTACACCAAAGAATAAAGATAGATGGGTGATGGTGAGAGGGGTTGGGGGGAAGCAGTCAGTACAGGGATCCCTTGTGGTCATTCCCCTTAGTAACAGGTATACCGCTTTGGATACTGTTGGGTGGGACGACTTACCAGGGGTCAGCCATGGGGTACAGGTCTCTGGCACAGAGTCTGTCCCTGTTGCTCAGAAGGGAAGGGGGGAGAGGAGAAGAACATTAGTCATTGGAGACTCCATAGTTAGGGGGATAGATAGGAGATTCTGTGGGAACGAGAGAGACTCGCGGTTGGTGCGTTGCCTCCCAGGTGCCAGGGTCTGCGATGTCTCGGATCGTGTTTTCGGGGATCCTTAAGGGGAGAGGGAGCAGCCCCAAGTCGTGGTCCACATAAGTACCAATGACATAGGTAGGAAAAGGGATAGGGATGTAAAGCAGGAATTCAGGGAGCTAGGGTGGAAACTTAGATTCAGGACAAACAGAGTTATTATCTCTGGGTTGTTACCTGTGCCACATGCTAGCGAGCCGAGGAATAGGGAGAGAGAGCAATTGAACACATGGCTGCAGGGGTGGTGCAGGAGGGAGGGTTTCAGATTCCTGGACAATTGGGGCTCATTCTGGGGTAGGTGGGACCTCTACAAACGGGGTGGTCTACACCTGGACCAGAGGGGTACTAATATCCTGAGGGGGAGGTTTGCTAATGCTCTTCGGGAGGGTTTAAACTAGTTCAGCAGGGGATTGGGAACCTGAGTTGTAGCTCCAGTACACAAGAAGCTGAGAGTAGTGAGGTCATGAGTAAGTTTTCAAAGTTGCAGGAGTGTACCGGCAGGAAGGAAGGTGGTTTAAAGTGCGTCTACTTCAATGCCAGGAGCCCGGGATAAGGTGGGGGAGCTTGCGGCATGGGTTAGTACCTGGGACTTCGATGTTGTGGCCATTTCGGAGACATGGATAGAGCAGGGCGAGGAATGGTTGTTGCAGGTACCGGGGTTTAGATATTTCAGTAAGCTCAGGGAAGGTGTTAAGAGAGGGGGAGGGGTGGCATTGTTAGTCAAGGACAGTAGTACGGTGGCTGAGAGGACATTTGATGAAGACCCGAATACTGAGGTAGTATGAGCTGAGTTAAGAAACAGGAAAGGAGAGTTCACCCTGTTAGGGCTTTTCTATAGGCCTCCGAAAAGTTCCAGAGATGTAGAGGAAAGGATTGCAAAGATGATTCTGGATAGGAGCGAAAGTAACAGGGTAGTTGTTATGGGGGACTTTAACTTTCCACAGTATTTTTCGTCTGTATTCACACAGGAAAAAGACAAAGTTGTCGAGGAGAATACTGAGATACAGTCTACTAGACTAGAAGGGCTTGAGGTTTATAAGGAGGAGGTGTTAGCGATTCTGGAAAGTGTGAAAATAGATAAGTCCCCTGTGCCGGATGGGATTTATCCTAGGGTTCTCTGGGAAGCTAGGGAGGAGATTGCTGAGCCTTTGGCTTTGATCTTTAAGTCATCTTTGTCTACAGGAATAGTGCCAGAAGACTGGAGGATAGCAAATGTTGTCCCATTGTTCAAGAAGAGGAGTAGAGATAACTTCACTAACTATAGACAAGTGAGCCTTACTTCTGTTGTGGGAAAAGTCTTAGAAAGATTTATAAGAGATAGGATGTATAATCATCTGGAAAGGAATAATTTGATTAGAGATAGTCAACATGGTTTTGTGAAGGGTAGGTCATGCCTCACAAACCTCATTGAGTTCTTCGAGAAGGTGACCAAACAGGTGGATGAGGGTAAAGCAGTTGATGTGGTGTACATGGATTTCAGTAAAGCGTTTGATAAGGTTCCCCAAGGTAGGCTATTGCAGAAAATACAGAGGCATGGGATTCAGGATGATTTAGCAGTTTGGATCAGAAATTGGCTAGCTGATAGAAGACGAAGGGTGGTGGTTGATGGGAAATGTTCTGACTGGTGTCCAGTTACTAGTGGTGTACCACAAGGATCTGTTTTGGACCCGCTGCTGTTTGTAATTTTTATAAATGACCTGGAGGAGGGCGTAGAAGGATGGGTGAGTAAATTTGCAGATGACACTAAAGTCGGTGGAGTTGTGGACAGTGCAGAAGGATGTTACAAGTTACAGAGGGACATAGATAAGCTGCAGAGCTGGGCTGACACGTGGCAAATGGAGTTTAATGCAGAAAAGTGTGAGGTGATTCATTTTGGAAGGAATAACAGGAAGACAGAGTACTGGGCTAATGGTAAGATTCTTGGTAGTGTGGATGAGCAGAGATCTCGGTGTCCATGTCCACAGATCCCTGAAAGTTGCCACCCAGGTTGAGAGGGTTGTTAAGAAGGCGTACGGTGTGTTAGCTTTTATTGGTAGAGGAATTGAGTTTCGGAGCCATGAGGTCATGTTGCAGTTGTCCAAAACTCTGGTGCGGCCGCATTTGGAGTATTGCATGCAGTTCTGGTCGCCACATTATAAGAAGGATGTGGAAGCATTGGCAAGGGTCCAGAGGAGATTTACAAGGATGTTGCCTGGTATGGAGGGAAGATCATTTGAGGAAAGGCTGAAGGGCTTGAGGCTGTTTTCGTTAGAGAGAAGGTTAAGAGGTGACTTAATTGAGGCATACAAGATGATCAGAGGATTAGATAGGGTGGACATTGAGAGCCTTTTTCCTCGAATGGTGATGTCCAGCACGAGGGGACATAGTTTTAAATTGAGGGGAGATAGATGTAGGACAGATGTCAGAGGTAGGTTCTTTACTCAGAGAGTAGTAAGGGCGTGGAATGCCCTGCCTGCAACAGTAGTGGACTAGCCAACACTAAACACATTCAAATGGTCATTGGATAGGCATATGGACGAGAAGGGAATAATGTAGAGGGAGTTTAGAGAGGTTTCACAGGACGGCGCAACATCGAGGGCCGAAGGGCCTGTACTGCGCTGTAATGTTCTATGTACATATATCAATGGCAAACTTTATTCTCAAGAAGTAGCTGTGAATACTACGATTAATTTGCTTGTTTTTCTATTTTAACCATGTGCAGTACAATGAAATAGAAGAAGGGGATTTTAACTGCAGTATCAATAAATCCTGTTTAACAACATCTATGGAGCAGTCAGTGATGACATTTGTCGGATGCTACTGGGTTTTGCAATTACTGCCTTTGTATGTGCTTATTCATTCCAAATAAAACTGACTGTTCTCACTTCAAGCTGCATTGCTCCTTCTAAATGACAAACACAACAGCCTATAGAACACTTTTCAGGTAACAAATATCCCAAAATAATTTAAAGGAAAATTATAGACCAAGCAGAGATGGAGGGGGAAGTTCCAGCAAGTGACTAAAGGTGTAATTGATGTGGTAGCTTTTAAGATATTCATAACTTGGTACAAAATAGAATGTAAGTGACAGCAATCTAATGATTTGGCGCTTATGGAGGATGGAGTTTAGGAAATGAATGAAGAAATCAAGGCTTATCATCTCTAAATTATCCAACGAGCAGAGATGCAGATTTTGTTTCAGCAAAATTTTGGGAAAACCAAAGAAATTGTCACAGAATCACAGAATAATACAGTGAAGAAGAGGCCCTTCAGCCCATCAAGTCTGCACCGACAGATGAAAGACATCTGGGGCGAAATTCTCCGACCCCATGCAGGGTCGGAGAATCGCCCGGGGCCGCCAAAAATTCCACCCCCGCCGTGGCAGAAATTCTTCGCCACCCGGGAATTGGCGGGGGCGGGAAACGCGCCGCACCAAGGGGCAAGCCCCCTGCGGCGATTCTCCGGCCCGCGATGGGCCGAAGTCCCGCTGCTGGAAGGCCTCTCCCGCCGCCGAGGTTTGAACCGCCTCTGGTGGCGGCGGGATCGGCGGCGCGAGCGGGCCCCCCGGGTCCTGGGGGGGGCGCGGGGTGATCGGATCCCGGGGGGTGCCTCCACGGTGGACAGGCCCGCGATCGGGGCCCACCGATCGGAGGGCAGGCCAGTGCCGTGGGGGCACTCTTTCCCTTATGCCGCCGCCACGGCCTCCACCATGGCGGACACGGAAGAGAATCCCCCAGCGCGCATGCGCCGATGGTGACGTCAGCGGTAGCATGTGCGAACCGGCAAAGGCCTTTAGGCCAGCCCAGGCGACAGATGTCAAAGACCACTGGTGCCAGTTTTGGCGCCAGTCGGCGTGGTGCCAAGCGCTCTGGCACGTGTCTAGCCCCTCAATGTGAGGGCTTGGCCCCCAAAGGTGCGGAGAATTCCGCACCTTTGTGGAGGCCCGACGCCGGAGTGGTTGGCGCTACGCCGGGACTCCGCGCCCCTCCGGGTAGGGGAGAATCCCGCCCCTGATCTCCCACCTAATCCCACTTGTCAGCACTTGGCCTATGGCCTTGAATGTTATGGTGTGCTAAGTACTCGTCCAGGTAATTCTTAAAAGATGTGAGGCAGCCCGCCTCTAAGACCCTCCCAGGCAGTGCATTGCGGACCGTCACCACCCTCAGGGTAAAAGTGTTCTTCTGCAAATCCCCGCTAAATCTCCTGCCTCTCACTTTGAACTTGTGTCACCTTGTAACTAACCCTTCAACTAAGGGGAACAGCTGCACCCTATCCATCCTGTTCATGCCCCTCAGAATTTTGTACAACTCGATCGTGTCTTCTCTGCTCCAATGAAACCTTTTCCATCCCAGGCAACATCCTGATGAATCACCTCTGTACCCCTCCATTGTAATTACATCCTTCCTATAATGTGGCGACCAGAATTGCACACAGTACTCCAGCTGTTCCCTCACCAAAGTTCTATGCAACTCCAACATGACCCCCCTGTTTTTGTAATCTATGCCCCAAATAATAAAGGCAAGTATCCCTTCTGCCTTTTCCACCACCCTATTAACCTGTCCTTCTGCCTCCAGAGATCTATGGAGAAACATGCCAAGGTACCTTTGTTCCTCTAAACTTCTCAGTGACAGGTCCTTCATTGAAACTGCCTTGTCACATTACACCTTTCAAAGTGCACCACCTTTCACATTTCAGGGTGAAATTCCATCACCCTCTTTTTTGCCCATTTGACCATTCGGATTGGATTGGATTGGATTGGATTTGTTTATTGTCACGTGTACCGAGGTACAGTGAAAAGTACTTTTCTGCAAGCAGCTCAACAGATCATTAGAAAAGGGAATTAAACTAAATTCAAGAAAATACATGAGAATACATAATAGGGCAACACAAGATATACAATGTAACTACATAAGCATTGGCATGAGCATTCTGTCTATATCTGTAATCCAAGACACTCAACCTCACTGTTAACCACCCGTCCAATCTTTGTGTCATCTGCAAATTTACTGATTCTCCCCCACACAGTCATCTATTTAGTTTATATAAATGACAAATAATAGGGGACCCAGCACAGATCCCTGCAGTATGCCACTGGACACTAGCTTCCAGTCACTAAAGCTGCCGTCTGTCATCATCCTCTGTCTCCTACAACTAACCAATTTCAAATCCACCTTATCAAGCCACCCTGTATCCCATGTGCAATTGTCTTCTTTATAATAATAATAATCTTTATTGTCACAAATAGGCTTACGTTAACACTGCAATGAAGTTACTGTGAAAAGCCCCTAGTTGCCACATTCCGGCACCTGTTTGGGTACGCAGAGGCATAATTCAGAATATCCAATTCACCTAACAGCACGTCTTTTGGGACTTGTGGGAGGAAACCAGAACACGTGGAGAAAACCCATGTAGAAACAGGGAGAACATGCAGACTCCATGCAGACAGTGACCCAAGCTGGGAATCGAACCTAGGACACTGCAGCTGTGAAGCAACAGTGCTACTCAGTGTGCTACTGTGCCACCATGTGGGACCTTGTCAAAGGCGTTACTGAAATCCATGTAAACTACATCAACTGCACTACCCTCATCCACACATGGTCACATGCTCAAAAAAGTAAATCAACTTTGTTTGTCATGACCTCCCTCTGACAAAGTCATGCTGACTATTCCTCTCCAAGTGGAGATAGATTCTCTCCTTCAGAGTTTTCTTGAATAGTATCCCGACCACTGATGTGAGACTCACTGGTCTCTAGCTCCCTCACTTATCTCTATAACCTTTCTTAAATACTGGGACCACATTAGCTGTTCTAGTCCTCTGGCACCTACCCTGTGGCCAGACATAATTATAAATTTGGGTCAGAACCCCTGCAATCTCCTCCCTTGCCTCCCACTGCATCCTGGGACACAATTCATCCAGACCCAGAGATTTGTCTACTTCTAAGCCTACCAACACCTCCAATATCTTGTCACTCCCTGTAATAATTTTCTCAAGAACTTCAAAGTCTCTCTCCCTGGGTTCCATATCTACCTCTTCATTCTCTTAGGTGAAAACAGATGTGGAGTATTCATTCAACACCCTACCAATTTCCTCTGGTTCCACCCACAGGTTTCCCCCTTGGTCCCGATTACTCGTTCCTTGATTATCCTCTTCTAATTGATATACTTATAGAATATCTTGGGATTTACCCTACTTTTACCAGCCAGAGCTTTCTCATATCCCCTCTTTGCTCTCCCAATTGCTTTCAAAAACTCCACCCTACACTTTCTGTACTCCACTGATGCCTTCTCTCATTTGTTCCCCTTGTACTTGCGAAAAGCCTCTCTCCTTCTCATCGTATCCTGAATATCTCTGGTCACCCATGGTTCACTGGGCTTGTTACTCCTTCCTATTACTCTTGTGGGAACATGTTGGGCCTGTACCCGCCTCATTTCCTTTGTGAACCCCCCCCCCCCCCCCCCCCCCCCCCCCCCCCCCCCCCCCCCGCTCTTCTGGAGATTTCCCCACAAGTAACTCCTTCCAGTCTACCTGGCCAGATCCTGCCTTATTTTACTAAAGTCACTCTCCCCTAATCCAATACCTTTTTTAAAAAACTTGTCTATTGCTTTGTCCGTACAAAACTTAAAATGTATCATATTGTGGTTGCTATCACTCAAATGCTCCCCAACAACAGATCAACCACCTGCCCTGCTTCATTCCCCAGAATTAGGTCCAGCACTTCACCGTTCCTTGTTGGACCCTCTACATCTTGAGCAAAAAGGGTCTGAATACATTTTCAGAACTCCACTCCATCTTCGGGGGGGTTTAAACTAATTCAGCAGGGGGATGGGAACCTAAATTGTAGTCCCAGTGTACAGGATGTTGAGAGTAGTGAGGTCAGGGATAGGGTTAAAAGTTCGAAAGAGGGCACCGGCAAGCAGGACGCTGGTTTGAAGTGTGTCTACTTCAACGCCAGGAGCATCCGGAATAAGGTGGGTGAGCTTGCAGCATGGGTTGGTACCTGGGATCTCGATGTTGTGGCGATTTCAGAGACATGGGTAGAGCAGGGACAGGAATGGTTGTTGCAGGTTCCAGGATTTAGATGTTTCAGTAAGAACAGAGAAGATGGTAAAAGAGGGGGGGGTGTGGCATTGTTAATCAAGGAAAGTATTACGGCGGTAGAAAGGACGCTTGAGGACTCGTCTACTGAGGCAGTATGGGCCGAGGTGAGGAACAGTAGAGGAGAGGTCACCCTGTTGGGAGTTATCTATAGACCTCCGAATAGTTCCAGAGATGTAGAGGAAAGGATTGCAAAGATGATTCTTGACAGGAGCGAGAGTAACAGGGTAGTTGTTATGGGGGACTTTAACTTTCCAAATATTGACTGGAAATACTATAGTTCGAGTACTATAGATGGGTCAGTTTTTGTGCAGTGTGTGCAGGAGGGTTTTCTGACACAGTATGTAGACAGGCCAACAAGGGGCGAGGCCACATTGGATTTGGTACTGGGTAATGAACCCGGCCAGGTGTTAGATTTAGATGTAGGTGAGCACTTTGGTGATAGTGATCACAACTCGGTTATGTTTACTTTAGCTATGGGCAGGGATAGGTATATACCGCAAGGCAAGAATTATAGCTGGGGGAAAGGCAATTATGATGCTATTCGGCAAGATTTAGGATGTATAGGATGGGGAAGGAAACTGCAGGGGATGGGTACAATCGAAATGTGGAGCTTTTTCAAGGAACAGCTACTGCGTGTCCTTGATAAGTATGTACCTGTCAGGCAGGGAGGAAGTTGTCGAGCAAGGGAACCGTGGTTTACTAAGGAAGTTGAAGCACTTGTCAAGAGAAAGAAGAAGGCTTATGTTAGGATGAGACATGAAGGCTCAGTTAGGGCACTTGAGAGTTACAAGTTAGCCAGGAAGGACCTAAAGGGAGAGTTAAGAAGAGCGAGGAGAGGACACGAAAAGTCGTTGGCGGATAGGATCAAGGAAAACCCTAAGGCTTTCTATAGATATATCAGGAACAAAAGAATGACTAGAGTAAGATTAGGGCCAATCAAGGATAGTAGTGGAAAGTTGTGTGTGGAATCAGAGGGGATAGGGGAAGCATTAAATGGATATTTTTCGTCAGTGTTTACACTGGAGAAAGACAATGTTGTCGAGGAGAACACTCGGGTTCAGTCGACCAGGCTAGATGGAATTCAGGTTCAAAAGGAGGAGGTGTTAGCAATTTTAGAAAATGTCAAAATAGATAAGTCCCCTGGGCCAGATGGGATTTATCCTAGGATTCTCTGGGAAGCCAGGGAGGAGATTGCAGAGCCTTTGTCCTTGATCTTTATGTCATCTTTGTCGACAGGAATAGTGCCGGAAGACTGGAGGATAGCAAATGTTGTCCCCTTGTTCAAGAAGGGGATTAGAGACAACCCTGGTAATTATAGACCTGTGAGCCTTACTTCGGTTGTGGGTAAAATGTTGGAAAAGGTTATAAGAGATAGGGTTTATAATCATCTTGAAAAGAACAAGTTGATTAGCGATACTCAACACGGTTTTGTGAAGGGTAGGTCATGTCTCACAAACCTTATTGAGTTTTTTGAGAAGGTGACCAAACAGGTGGATCAGGGTAAAGCTGTTGATGTGGTGTATATGGATTTCAGTAAGGCGTTTGATAAGGTTCCCCACGGTAGGCTATTGCAGAAAATAAGGAAGTATGGAATTGAAGGTGATTTAGCGGTTTGGATCAGTAATTGGCTAGCTGAAAGAAGACAGAGGGTGGTGGTTGATGGCAAATGTTCATCCTGGAGTTCAGTTACTAGTGGTGTACCGCAAGGATCTGTTTTGGGGCCACTGCTGTTTGTCATTTTTATAAATGACCTGGAAGAGGGTGTAGAAGGATGGGTTAGTAAATTTGCAGATGACACGAAGGTCGGTGGAGTTGTGGATAGTGCTGAAGGATGTTACAAGTTACAGAGGGACATAGATAAGCTGCAGAGCTGGGCTGAGAGGTGGCAGATGGAGTTTAATGCGGAAAAGTGTGAGGTGGTTCACTTTGGAAGGAGTAACAGGAATGCAGAGTACTGGGCTAATGGCAAGATTCTTGGTAGTGTAGATGAACAGAGAGATCTCGGCATCCAGGTACATAAATCCCTGAAAGTTGCCACACAGGTTAATAGGGCTGTTAAGAAGGCATATGGTGTGCTAGCCTTTATAAGCAGGGGGATTGAGTTTCGGAACCACAAGGTCATGCTGCAGCTGTACATAACTCTGGTGCGGCCACACCTGGAGTACTGCGTGCAGTTCTGGTCACCACATTATAGGAAGGATGTGGATGCTTTGGAAAGGGTTCAGAGGAGATTTACTAGGATGTTGCCTGGTATGGAGGGAAGGTCTTACGAGGAAAGGCTCAGGGAATTGAGGTTGTTTTCGTTAGAGAGGAGAAGGCTGAGAGGTGACTTAATAGAGACATATAAGATACTCAGAGGGTTAGATAGGGTGGACAGTGAGAGTCTTTTTCCTCGGATGGTCATGACCAACATGAGGGGACATAGCTTTAAATTGAGGGGTGATAGATATAGGACAGATGTCAGAGGCAGTTTCTTTACTCAGAGAGTAGTAGGGGTGTGGAACGCCCTGCCTGCAATAGTAGTAGACTCGCCAACTTTAAGGGCATTTAAGTGGTCACTGGATAGACAGATGGATGAAAATGGAATAGTGTAGGTCAGATAGGCTTCAGATGGTTTCACAGGTCGGCGCAACATCGAGGGCCGAAGGGCCCGTACTGCGCTGTAGTGTTCTATGTTCTATGTTCTAAGCCCTTAACACAATGGCTATTTCAATTAATGTTGGGAAAGTTAAAATCACCTAATAAAGTTGTCCGATTATTGTTTTTACACACATCTGCAAAGTCTTTCGGGACTTGTGGGAGGAAACCGGAGCACATTGAGGAAACCCACGCAGACATGGAAACAATGTGCAGACTCCGCAAAGACAGTGACCCAAGCAGAGATCGAACCTGGGTCTCTCGCGCTGTCAAGCAGCAGTGCTAACCACTGTGCTAATGTGCTGCCCAGTTGCCATGATGGTGACTTATTGTTGAGCTCTTGAGGCTGGAGTGTTCAAAAATAAGCACCTTCATTGGTAGCCTTTAAATATTTAAAGTTCCAAGTATGGTCTTGCATGGTGTAGCTTCCAGCATGTAGGCTAGCTGCTTACAGGGTTCTTCAAGACTGTTCTTTGTCCATGTGACTACATGATGTGGAGATGCCGGCGTTGGACTGGGGTGGGCACAGTAAGAAGCCTTACAACACCAGGTTAAAGTCCAACAGGTTTATTTGGTACCACGAGCTTTCGGAGCATAGCTCCTTCATCAAGTGAGTGAAGAGGTAGGTTACACAAACATAGCATATATAGACAAAGCCAATAATGCAAGATGATATATAGATGATTTGGAGTTACATAGATGATTTGGAGTTGGGGACCAAGGGCAATGTGTCCAAGTTTGCAGATGACACTAAGATGAGTGGTAAAGCAAAAAGTGCAGTGGATACTGGAAGCCTGCAGAGTGATTTGGATAGTTTAAGTGAATGGGCTAGGGTCTGGCAGATGGAATATAATGTTGACAAATGTGAGGTTATCCATTTTGGTAGGAATAACAGCAAACGGGATTATTACTTAAACGATAAAATATTAAAGCATGCCGCTGTGCAGAGAGACCTGGGTGTGCTAGTGCATGAGTAACAAAGTTGGTTTACAGGTGCAACAGATGATTAAGAAGGCAAATGGAATTTTGTCCTTCATTGCTAGAGGGATGGAGTTTAAGACTAGGGAGGTTATATTGCAATTGTATAAGGTGTTAGTGAGGCCACACCTGGAGTATTGTGTTCAGTTTTGGTCTCTTTACTTGAGAAAGGACATACTGGCGCTGGAGGGTGTGCAGAGGAGATTCACTAGGTTAATCCCAGAGCTGAAGGAGTTGGATTATGAGAAGAGGTTGAGTAGACTGGGACTGTACTCCTTGGAATTTAGAAAGATGAGGGGGGATCTTATAGAAACATTTAAAATTATGAAGGGAATAGATAGGATAGATGTGGGCAGGTTGTTTCCACTGGCGGGTGACAGCAGAACTAGGAGGCATAGCCTCAAAATAAGGGGAAGTAGATTTAGGACTGAGTTTAGGAGGAACTTCTTCACCCAAAGGGTTGTGAATCTGTGGAATTCCTTGCCCAATGAAGCAGTTGAGGCTCATTCATTAAATGTTTTGAAGAATAAAGGGATTAAGGGTTATGGTGTTCGGGCCGGAAAGTGGAGCTGAGTCCACAAAAGATCAGCCATGATCTCATTGAATGGCGGAGCAGGCTCGAGGGGCCAGATGGCCTACTCCTGCTCCTAGTTCTTATGTTCTTATCTCACTATCTGGATTTTCTGAAGCCAATGCCCTTGTTTCAATAATATCTTTGTCAATGTAATATTTTTCAACTATAAGGCAAAACAATGGATTTGTTGAATGATTGTTAACTACATAAAAATCTCATTAGGTTTTACAGCCACTATTAGTAGTTAATCACGGTCAAAGAAATTTATATTATGTATTTCTAGTTGTCATTTTCAAACACTTCTTTTATTTTTACTACCCTATGTGTGTGTATTTTTCAGTAAAGGTTACACTATTTTGTACAGAATTATATACAATAGATAGCACCAGCACTTAGTATGAAAAGTGCATGCCGCTGAAAAGGTCATGCTTGATGGGTAACTTTTATTTCTCCATTCTTACTACGGTTGAACCTGAGCGTGAATGCTTAGCAATAATGAACCTCAAGCCATATGCCTTCTGCTACATATGTCTCAAGGTTCATTAGCTCATTAATGAGTCACAGTAAAATGTCCTCAAATCTAGGGCCTATATCAATGACATTACACACTGCAAAAACCCTTGTTAGAGCTTTGTGTGTGATTAGGTACTTCAACAGTATGAGAAGTACCTTAGGAATTTATGATATAATGTAAAATCTATTTTCTATTACTGTGTGTTTTGACAAAAAAATTGAAGAAAGCTATTCAATTGACCATATCTATGATCAAATTTAAATGTTCCTCTCATTTTGATTATTAGACATCTCCATGCTTAAACAGGCTTATAATACAATGGGAATTGGCAAATAATCAAGAGGCCTAATATTTTGGTTCTAAGCACATAAGAATGTGTCAGTTAGAATAGTTAATTCAATGTCAAATCAGGTAAAGAGCACAATATAGATATGGAAAGAAAATTGAATTAAAAGTGAAATATAAGAGGCAGGATGATAAATTTTAGACAAGGAGTTTTATTCACATTTTTATGTATTTTAATCCCCAACAATAATTAACTCCACACTTACAAAAGTTATTTTTGAATGCCAAAGACCAGGGTTTGGCAGCAATTAAGACATGTCATACCATTAAAAATACACTCATAACAGAATGGGCAAACCGTAACTTTTTCTGACAAATTTAGTGGATATTCAGTGGGTACATCCAACTACTTTACACTTTCTGTGGCCTTAATTTTAGTTGAGGGTTTTTGATCCCAATAGGTTTGGATTGAAGATTAGGAAACTGGAAGTAGCTGGAGTAAGGCCCTGGTGAGGAGATTTTTGAGGAGGGGCCAATTAATTGGCCAACTTCAGATGCAAGGTCTAATTAAGAATGGCAGGTGGCCTCTGTTGTCGGGAGGGTCAATGGGAGTGTCACTCTGGGAGGCCATCAACCTCAACAGGAAAGTTGCACGCTGCTGCTATAAGTGGGAAACCGTGAGGTTGCCTTAAAACGGACCCTTGTAAGACGTATAAATGATACAAAATATATTGTGACCGCAGGTGCCAGGCCATCATAATGGGACCCATTTAATAGGTTGCCTGTCGTTATAGATGTGGTCCTTGTAGCCAAGCAAATCGATGCTGTTCTCCTTTGCAGGTTGTACCTTTGGGCCTGCCTTCCCCAAGCCACCGACATGCCATCTGTAGACTCCAACTACATCAGGGTGCCAGTCCACCATAAGGAAAATCCAGAAGGCAGGGGAAGAGTTCAATTTATTGAAGGTTATCAGGATTGAAACTAGGTTTTCCGAAGTACAAGCTTTCATTAACAAAGATATTCCTTCTCTGAATCTGTTAAGCAGAGAAATTGATACGTCAGTGAGGTGCTTTCACAGGAAAATTTCAAATGTTGGGATGCTTAACAGCTGAGAGATCCTCCTCTGATTGTGGACTGATGAGAGCAAGAGTCTACTGCGAAATCCTGAGTGGGAAGAACAGAGGCGTATGGGATAAGGGGCTGAAAAAGATTTTCTGAACTAGGTGCCTGAAGACCTTGGAGGGATTTGAAAATTGGATTGAAGATATAGACAAGGGTCTTGAAATAGATTTCCTGGAGGGCAGGTACATAGAACATATAGTGCAGAAGGAGGCCATTCGGCCCATTGAGTCTGCACAGATCCACTTAAGCCCTCACTTCCCTCCTATCCCCGTAACCCAATAACCCCTCCTAACCTTTTTGGGCACTAAGGGCAATTTAGCATGGCCAATCCACCTAATATGACCATCTTTGAACTGTGGGAGGAAACCGGAACACCTGGAGGAAACCCACACAGACGCAGGGAGAATGCACAGACTCCGCACAGATAGTGACCCAGCGGGGAATCGAATCTGGGACCCTGGTGCCACAGTGCTAGCCACTTGTGCTACCGTGCTGCCCAGATAGAATTTACAGTGCAGAAGGAGGCCATTCGGCCCATCGAATCTGCCTTGGAAAGAGCACACTACTTAAGCCCATGCCTCCACCCTATCCCCATAACCCAGTAACCCCGCCTAAACTTTTGAACACTATGGGTCAATTTAGCACCTAACCGGCACATCTTTGGAATGTGGGAGGAAACTGGAGCAGAGAGGGGAAACCCACACAGACACAGGGAGAAAGTGCAAACTCTATACAGATAGTCACCCAAGGCCGGAATTGAACCCGGGACCCTAGAGCTGTGAGGCAACAGTGTTAACCACTATGTCACCATACTGCCCTCTGATAATTGAGCAAGGCTTGGTTTAATGAGTATGTAGGATATTCTGCACAGAGAGACTTAACTGCAGAGTTACTCTGCAGCAGAGGCTGAGCAGCAAGAAAATGTAAACCTGGGATTCTACAGTGCCATAATTTATGAAATATTTACAACATGATACATTTAAGTTGTGTCACAGACTTATTGTTCATGATCCTAATGTGTTTTAATGTGTGTGATTAGTTTAGTTAGAGTGATTTCTCCTAACTTAAATTATTCCAGCAACAAACTATTTTATTAATTTAAATGTAAATAAGATTATTTATTTGCACATATTTTCCCCAGAGGTTTAATGCAATGATTCACACACAGTATCACACACTCAAATATTGGAAAGCGATGAAGAAAAAGAGCAATATGATTGCAAGGATAAATTATTTCAGTCTCATGTATAGCACGCCTGTAGTTATTTTTAAATGGATTAATGCTTTGGCTGGAGTGGAGGTCTTGTGAAGCGGAAGATTTACAGCAAGATGCAAGGCTTCTTGTAGTTGAATTGCCAGGTTGGCTCCCACTCCAGACAAAGCGTCAATTCATCTAAGAAACTATACGCCAACCACAAAAGGGACTGAAATAATTACTTCTTCTGGCCATATTGCTTTTTTTCCTCATCTGTCTCTAATCTTTTGTGTGTGATACTATGTGACACATCTTATTCAAACTGTGGGACAAGTGCTTGCTAATAAATAATCTTTCTTTTTAAATTCACAAAAAGCTTGCCGCTGGATTCATTGAAATTGGGAGAAACTACTCTGAAGTATGAAACACACTATTTGCACACATAAAAGCACCTTGATCACAGGCATAAATAACATAATAAACCCTGCTGGGAAAAACAGGGGGCTCGCCTAAGATTAATCAATTGCAAATTAGGAAAATCTGAATTTGAAGAAATTGGAAGTAGGAGGGAAAAGTATCATCAAGCCAAAATTGTTGAAGAAAACACAAGGGATTAGAGCAGGAAACCTGGTGATTACTAACAATATCAGTAAGATGGCTACTTTTGATGTGAAAGTATTTATGCAGAAGAAGGGCTTAACTGGAAAAAACTAGAGTTCCTAAACATAAAACAGCTAAAGGCCACTGCGAGGCAGACCAAATTTAATATATTTAATAAAGTGCTGAGACCCGAGGTAATAAAGATGCTGGCCGAGCATTTGAGCCTCATTCCAAATTCAGAACAGGCTGAAGAAACAGAACCTTAATCAAACCAACCTACCCTAGCAAAGATTTGCCTGGAATAGTGAAGGCCAGAGTTAGAGTATCAGGCGATAAAGAAAGTTAGGGTTGAGAGAAATGGGATTGTTACAGCATACAAATCAGGAAAAGTAGGCCATTTGGTCTCCCTGAGCCTGCTCTGCCATTCAATAAGACCATAGCTCAGCTGTTAATAACCTCAACCTCACATTCCTGCCTACTCCCGATAACCTTTCATCCCCTTGTTAATCAAGAATCTATCCAGCTCTGCCATAAAAATATTCAAAGACTCAGCTTCCACTGCCTTTTGAGGAAGAGAATTCCAGAGACTCACAACCCTCAAGGGTAAAAAATTCTCCTCACCTCTGTCTTAAATGAAAATCCTCTCCACATCCGCCTGTCAAAACCTTAGATTCCGCAGAATCAGTCCAGTTTTCCTGTTTTCCAGAACTCCACGAATTCTGCTCCGGCATAAATACTTCGGATGTGATCTTCACAAAAGGGAACAAAGTTCCTAGCGAGCATGTTTAGCCATGTTTTTGCAGGCACTCGCAGTGCCGAGAAACACGCGGCTATTCAACGCTGCTACCCGTGTTGAATAAGGGGCCTAAACGGGAAACGCATGGCCAAGGCTGCACATAGCCCTGTTTTTTACAACGGGAAGCACCGCTTGTCAAAGCTCCCTGTTGTAGCGAGAGATTGGGATGCCATTGGGTGTCCAGATCTCCGAGGCCCACAAAAAAAATAACCCCGACCTCCCACCCACCCGAACGCAACATGGGCGGGACCCCGCACCCCCAACACCCATGGTGGGCAACACCAGCCCAATCATGCGTGTGCAAAAAATGACATCTTGTCATCTTGGCAGTGCCCCTGCCAGCTGGCACATTGGCGGTGTAAGGATGGCACCCAGCTGGCACTGCCAGGGTACACAGGTGGCACGAGCAGTGACAGGGCACCACCCAACCTAGAGGGCATGCAGCTGGGGTCTTCCAATCCCCTTGGAGACCCCCACGAGTGCCGTTCCATCTGGTTCCCGTTTGTGGAGACCAGCACCAAACAGCGCCATTCAGGAGTCTGGTACCAGCAGGGATGAAGCTGTTTTTGAATCTATTGGTGTGTGTTGTCAAACTTTTGTATCCTCTGCCCGGAGGAAGAAGTTGCAAGAGATAATGACCCGGGTGGGAGGGGTCCTTAATTATGCCACCCATTTTCCCAAGTCAGCGGGGGGTGTAGCCAGAGTCAATGAGTGGGAGGCGGGCTTGGGATGGACTGGGCTGTGTTCATGACTCTGTAGTTTCTTAATGTCTTGGGCTGAGCAGTTGCCATACCAGGATGTGATACAGCCAGAAAGGATGCTTTCTATGGTACATCTATAGAAATTGATAAGGCTCTTTGTGGACATAGAATCATAGAATCACTACAGTGCAGAGGAGGCCATTTGGCCCATTGAGGCTGCAGCACCCCTCTGAAAGAACACCCTACCTAGGCCCATGACACACTTTATCCCTCTAACCCAATAACCCCACCAACCCTTTGAATACTAAGGGGCAATTTAGTACGGCCAATCTACACATCTTTGGCCTGTGGGAGGAAACTGGAGCACCCGGAGGAAACTCATGCAGACATGGGGAGAACGTACAAACTCCACACACATAGTGACCCAAGCTGTAATTGAACCCGGATCCCTGCCGCTGTGAGGCAGCAGTGTTAGCCATCGTGCCAACCAGTGTTGAATGCTGAGGACGTTTAGATGCTGTTGTGCTTTCTTGGTGTACCGTCGATGTGGGTAGACTAGACAGATTGTTGGTGATGTTTACACCAAGGAATTTGAAGCTGCCAGCCATCGTTTTATTGTCTAGTCTAGCCTTAAGCATCTAGCCTTATCTACTGATTTACTATGTCCCTTCCTGTCACAGTCTGTTTATCATTTCCCATATTAATACCTTACTAGGAGGGGGAGGAAAAAGGAAGGCAGCATCCTGGACACCTTACATCCTGGAAGGGGCTATCCATGCGGGGATAATCAGACGCTGGGTCTAGTGAAATCTCATTCTCACATTACTGATGCATACAAATTTTCCACCTTCCCATTACTCTTCTATGGACCAGCACAGCATCACCATGATAAAATCCTGAAGCAAAATAAAACAAGAAAATGCTTTGCAAAACAACTTTATCCAACAACACTTCCAATAATATATAAAATTTAACTATTCAACCTTGTGCATTGCCTTTTAATTGCCTTCACTGGTCCAGTGCTCCAATGCAGTACTATCCCAATGGCTACAGCATGCCTGGGGGAATGCTGCTGATTTTCAGTCGGGGAGTGTACATATGGCCTTCCAGGATTCCCTTCAGCAACTCTGGGTTTTGAGAACACAGCTTCGGACTGGCCCACCTCCACATGAAAAGCAACAATGTGGGTTACATGGCTGCAAGGCACCATATAGAGCACTGGCAGAGTGACGGTGACAGGAGGGTGACTACTGCCTGCCTGAGAGAGGCAGAGAGTTTGTGCATCATGGAGCCGCCGCCACTGTCCCTGGCCAACACCTCAGCAATCCTACAGATTTTCAGGCTTTTGTGAAACCCTGCAGGCCCCTTTGAGCACGATCCCCACAGCTATGATAGCAGAAGTCTGAGCCTGCATGGCAACAAGTTAGTCCTGCATGGCAACAAGCATAACTTCAATCTGAGCTTCCATGCAGCACTCAGACACTCAGTGGCTTCTGCCTCTGCCGTAATAGAAGCTCAGACATCAGTTACCAGATGTTGCATCACATTGGAGTCCACAATTGTTGTCATGGAGTTGGCCACCACTTCCATGCTGGAAAGGACCGGATCCAAGCTCTGCATGAAACCCAGTGACACGTTGGAGCCAGACTCCTCCAAGTGTCTTGACAGGGGCCTTAGGATTTTTGACAGGGCTTCCAATGCACCAGGCATTTCTATGTGCAACCCCATCAGTGTTCACCACTGAGCCACTCCATCGCAATCCTCAGCTGAGTCCTCTGCAGCAGAACTCATGTGCGGCCTCACCCTTGAGGGAGGTGGCACACATTCTATGCTTTCCTCCTGGCCTGACTTCAGCTCACTCAGACCCAGAGACTCACCACATGCAGATTCCCCTGTCTCTACTGTCTAAAATAGATAAAAGCATACAATAGTCACAAAGACTATAGGGAGTGCAGGATGAAGTAGAAAAGGAAATCAAAGAATGGCCAAGAAAAAAGGTTAGCAAGTAAAGTTAAAGAAATCCCAAAGATGTTTTACCAATATATTAATGGTAAAAGGTTAGTTAAGGAAAAAGTGGGGCCTAGCAGAGATGAAGAAGGGAAATTGTGGGTAGATACAGAGGCTGTGGGAAGGAATTTAAATTAATATTTTGTCTTCCTGTTTACAAAGGAAGTGGATGATACAGATATAGTAGTCCAGGAGGAATACTTTGACATAGTGGATGGTATAATCATAAAGAGAAAGGAAGTACTCGAAGGGTTGGAATCCTTGAAATTTGATAAGTCACCAGGGTCAGATGGATAGTATCCGAGGCGACTGAAGGAGGTCAGGGAGGATTCTCCCTATATACAGGGAGGTGCTGTAGGACTGGAGAAATGCAAACGTGGTTCCATTGTTTAAAAAGGGATCGAAGGAAATGCCGAACAATTATAGGCCAGTTAGTCTTATGTCAGTGGTGGGAAAATTAGTAGAATCAATCCTGAGAGATAGGATTAACTGTCACATAGAAAGGCATGGACTAGTCAGGGATATGATGTGGAGATGCCAGCATTGGACTGGGGTGAGCACTGTAAGAAGTCTTGCAACACCAGGTTATAGTCCAACTGGTGTTTTTTCGAATCGCATGCCTTCGGAGCACTGCTCCTTCCTCAGGTGAATTAAGAGGTGGGTTCCAGAAACATATATGTAGACAAAGTCAAAGATGCAAGACTATACTTTGAATGCGAATCTTTGCAGGTAATTAAGTCTTTACAGGACCAGACAGAGCAACTTGTTCCGCAGACTTAATTCCCTGAAAAGACTCGCATTCGACGTATAGTCTTGCATCTTTGTCTGTACATATGTTTCTGTAACCCACCTCTTCATTCACCTGAGGAAGGAGCAGTGCTCCGAAAGCTAGAGATTTGAAACAAACCTGTTGGACTTTAACCTGGTGTTGTAATACTTCTTACTGCAGTCAGGGATAATCAGCATGGACTTGTTAAAGGAAGATCTTGCCTCACAAATTTGATTAAATTCTTTGAGGAAGTGACAAGTAGGGCGATGAAGGTAGTGCAGTGTATGTTGTGTTTGACAAGGTCCCACATGGCAGATTGGTCAAAATGGGAATGATCAATGTACCAAACTGGAGCAAAAGTTGGCTTAGTAATAGGAAACAAAAGGTAATGGTCGATGGCTGCCCTTGCAAATGGAAAGTTGTTTCAAGTGGTGTTCCACAGGGCTCGGTGTTAGGAGCCTTACTGTTTATATATTAACAGTTTGGACGTGAACGTGTCGGGCACGATTGGGAAATTTGCAGACAGCACAAAGATTGGCCGGGTGATGGATAGTGTAGAGGATAGCTATAATCTCCAAAATGATATAGATGGGCTGGTGGAGTGGTTGATAAAGTGGCAGGTGGAATTTAACACAGAGAAGTATGAGGTCATTCATTCAGGGAGGTCAAACAGTTATAGGGAGTACACAATAAACGGGAATATACTAAATGGATGAAGTGAGAGATACATAGAATTTACAGTGCAGAAGGAGGCCATTCGGCCCATCGAGTCTACACCGGCTCCTGGAAAGAGCACCTTACCCAAGGTTAACACCTCCACCCTATCCCCATAACCCAGTAACCCCACTAAGGGCAATTTTGGGCACTAAGGGCAATTTATCATGGCCAATCTTGGTGTACAAGTTTGCAGGTCCCTAAAGGCAGCAGTTCAAGTAGACAAGGTTGTACAAAAAGCATATGGAAAGCTCTCCTTCAATATAGAATATAAAAGTAAGGATATAATGTTGGGATTGTATAAAACACTTTTGAGGCTACAACTGGAATATTGTGTGCATTTCTGATCATCACATTGCAGGAAGGACATAATTGCTCTGGAGAGAGTTCAGAGGAGGTTTTCAAGAATGTTGCCAGGGCTAGAAAAGTGTGGCTACGAGGAGAGATTGGATAGGTTGGGGTTATTTTCCTTGGAACAAAGAAGGCTGAGGCGTAATTTAATTGAGATGGACAAATTAATGAGGGGAAGAGATACAGTGGACAGGATAAAATTGTTTCCCTGGTTGAGAATTCTAGAATCAGGGGACATAGATTCAAGATAAGAGGCAGAAGGTGCAGAGGAAGAACCATTTTACGCAGAGAGTAGTGGATTTCTGGAATTCGCTGTCCGAGTTGGTAGTAGTGGCAGAGACCCTAAACTCTTCAAAACAATTATCTGCATCTTAAGTATTGTAAGCTACAGGGCTATGGACCGGTTGAAGGATGGTGGGATTAGTAAGGGCATCTGGGTGTCCTTGGGCTGGCATGGACAAAATGGGCCGAATGGTCTCCTTCTGTGCTTCTAAAATGGCCATTTCTTGAACTGGTGGCCGTGACTGTCACTGTCACACTAAGTGATGGGGCTTCTTCATCAAACGCATGCTCTTATTCATGGTGTTGTTGGACTGGCTGGCCAAGCAACGGGACGTGGTTGTCTGAGACAAAAATGCAGAGGGAGGGGTTGGGAGAGGCTACTGGGGTTATTCGAAAAGCAAAAATCCATGGTCGTACCATCTGCAGCTTGCACTTAATGACGACGTAGAATTGAGAAGGTGACTAATGCAGGAAGGCACTTTCATCCTGAATGCCCTTGTCGACTAATGCAGGAAGGCATCAGGTATAGCCTCAGCCACTGCTGTTCCTGTCATGCACAGCACCATCTCTTCTTATGGAATCAGGAAATGCAACGTGCCTTCAGCCTTCTGGTTGTGGCCTTGTCCTGCAAGATAGAAAGGAGGGTGCCAGGGAGAATGTTTCGGTGAAGTGCATATAATAGATGAATTACTGTGAGAATGCTGTTCTTGAAAATACAGAAAAATGTGTCATTTGAAACATGGAAGTCTGGCAATATCTGGTTTGAGAGGATACAGGGAAAGATCCCACAAAAGGTTAATAGCAGCTGCAAAGAGCAGGGTTATAAAATGCAGATTCTTGCTCACAAGCAGGTTTAGCAAACACAGGTTTCATGTGGTAAGCTAAAACAATGGCTCACACCTTCATGGAATGTAACTATCTCAGGAAGCATCTGAAAAAGCATGGATGAGAGTTTCAATTGCATTAAGTGACGAATGTTTAAAACAGGCAAGTCTTTCAAGTCATAACCAAGTTAAATTTTAGCATACAGCTAAAAGCAAAGTTTCACACCTTAATTGAAATAAACTCTCTTAGTAAACAGCTGGAAAGGATGGAAGATGCTCAGTCGAATTTGGTGTCAATTTTAAAGTGTAAAATTCTACGAACATCAAGTCAATTAAAAGAAAATTGGAGACGACCTGTCTACGAGAAACATCATTTAAGTCAAAATCAAAGGCAAAGTTATGAGCTGGGGACAATTGGAAAATTAAACGATTCGAAATCACAGAAATAAAAGTTAACTATTGAAACCAAAGCATTTTTTAATCAGATCTGAGAGGAGACGATATGCCCAAAATGAATAATTAGTTGTAGTAAGATGTTTACATCAAAGATACTTTTAAACTATCAAAGTGAAACAAGCTCATTTACAATAAAGTCGTTAAAACTTAATAACTCTCAGAAAGAGAATATAAACCCAGGGAGCAGCAGCAACAAGGACAGAGGACAGAGGAAACCAGCAACAGGAGAGAAGGGGAGGAGAACTCAGAGAGAGAGAGAGAGCTCGGTCATGGGAAAGACAAGGCAAGCAGCCGAGTTTAAACAGTTATACATCTAAGGAAGACTAGAATTTAAACAGGAGCAGAGCCAGAGCCAGCTCTCACAGCTCGGTGCATGGGAAAGACAGGACACCGCAACCGAGTTCACCAGCGAATACAACTCAAGAAGACCAGATTTTAAGAAGATTGATTGACAAGGTGGCCCTGAAGGTCTGTACAACCAACCAGCAGCAGCCAGAAGCAAGATCTTTTTTCCTTTCTGTAAAGAAAGTGTTTGCAGCTTTTAAAAGAAAAAATATAATAATAAAAATAACAACCTGAAAAAGTGGTTATTAGCTTATTTCACTTCCTTAATAACGCAGGACCCAGGACATCAATGCTATTAAGGGGTAAGTAGGTAAAATTCTTCGGTGAAGGTATGGGTTATACCGGGGGATAACTTGAAAAGATAGTTTGACCTGAATAGCACCCACAGAAGCCTGCATCAGAGTCAGGGAGTGAGAATCCCTGTTCACCATTTAGAATATCAACCTTTTTTTTGGTATAGGGGGAATTCTAAGAATAGTGGTGAGTTTTAACTTCAATGCGGAAACTAAATGATATAGGTATGAAGCTTGGTAAATGAGTCAGGGTGAAGTGGAACTTCTGAATGTTCAGGATGAGTCCTGTTTGCTGATTGGTGCGTGATGGAGCTGTGGTGCATTGAGTTGTATGTGAGGTTGGTGGTGCAAAGGATAGGATATGGAACTGGCAGGTGTATTGACTGACGCCAACCACTGATGTGAGGTAACAACTTTTTCCAGCACCACAGCCAGATCTTCGGGGCCAGATTCATCTTCCTGAGCAGCTAGTCCCCTTCTCTTTTCAGGGTATGAGTGCCTCCTGAATCACTGCAAAATCATCACCTCCCTCTTCCATTTGGCTTCTTGATCTAAGGCCTCCGGTGCAGCATCAGAGAATCCGGGAGCTGTCTCCCTGGCCAGTTGCTCCCTTGGTAGTCCTCTACCTTTCCTGAAAGTCTTTCACAAAGCGTTTCAACTTTTGGAAGGGCTGGTTGAGCACACTGAGCGAAATAGCTGGCTTTTAAAGCAGACCAAGGCAGGCCAGCAACATGGTTCAATTCACGTACCAGCCTCCCTGAACAGGCGCCGGAATGTGGCGACTAGCGGCTTTTCACAGTAACTTCATTTGAAGCCTACTTGTGACAATAAGCGATTTTCATTTCAACAACTTCTGCAGGATGCATGCACCGCCCCTTTAAGAGGTGCAGGTTGTCTTTGGAAAAGTGCCATTTAGCTGCAGTGTCAAGACAATGAATAATAGCCTTGAATTACTTACGAATATTTTGAATTTCTAAGAAAGACAGTGTTTTCAAGTGTTTTTTAAAAAGACACATAAGCAGAAACTGGCTGAGACAGTAAAGTAGCCATCTCCTGAAAAATTCCGATGCGGATTACAATCGACTAACTGTTCCAGAGCGAAGGGAATGTCACACATTTTTCAGACATAGAAAAAATAGGAGCAGGAGGAGACCATTCAACCCTTCAAGCCTGCTCCACCATTCTTTATGGTCATGGCTGATCATACAATTCAATAGCCTAATCTCGCTTTCCCCCATTTCCTTTGATCCCCTTTGCCCTAAGTGCTTTATCTAACTGCTTCTTGAAAGCATACAATGTTTTAGTTTGAACTACTTCCGGTAGTAATGAATTCCATAAGCTCACCACTCTCTGGGTGAAGAAATTTCTCCTCATCTCTGTCCTAAAGGATCTACCCCTATCCTCAGACTGTGACCCCTGGTTCTGGACACGCCCACCATCGGGAACATCCTTCCTACATCTACCCTGCCCAGTCCTGTTTGAATTTTATAGATTTCTATGAGATCCTCCCTCATTCTTATGAACTCCAGCGAATACAATCCTAACCGATTCAATCACTCCTCATACGTCAGTCCTGCCATCCCAGGAATCAGTCTGATAAACGTTTGCTGCTCTCCCTCTATAGCTGGAACATCCTTCCTCAGATAAGGAAACAAAAACTGCACACGGTATGGGCAGCACGGTAGCATGGTGGTTAGCATAAATGCTTCACAGCTCCAGGGTCCCAGGTTCGATTCCCGGCTGGGTCACTGTCTGTGCGGAGTCTGCACGTCCTCCCCGTGTGTGCGTGGGTTTCCTCCGGGTGCTCCGGTTTCCTCCCACAGTCCAAAGATGTGCGGGTTAGGTGGGTTGGCCATGCTAAATTGCCCGTGGTGTTCTAAAAAGTAAGGTTAAGGGAGGGTTATTGGGTTACGGGTATAGGGTGGTTACGTGGGTTTGAGTAGGGTGATGGCTCGGCACAACATCGAGGGCCGAACGGCCTGTTCTGTGCTGTATTGTTCTATGTTCTATGCACACAGTATTCCAGGTGTGGCCTCACCAAGACCCTGTATAATTGCAGCAAGACATCCCTGCTCCTCTACTCGAATCTTTTCGCAATGAAGTCCAGCATACCGTTTGCCTTCTTTATCACCTCCTGCATCTGCATGCTTATCTTCAGTGACTGGTGTACGAGGACACCCAGGCCTCGTTGCACTTTCCCCTCTCCTACTTTATGGCCATTCAGATAATAGTCTGCATTCTTGTTTTTGCTAACAAAGTGGACAACCTCGCATTTATCCAAATTATACTGCATCTGCCATGTATTTGCCCACTCACTCAACTTGCCCAAATCCCACTGAAGGATCTCTGCATCCTCCTCACAGCTCACCCTCCCACCCAACTTGATGTCATCTGCAAATTTGAAGATATTACATTTTGTTCCCTCATCTAAATCATTAATATAGATATTGTGAATAGCTGGCGTCCTAGTACCAATCCCTGCAGTACCGCACTAGTCACTTCCTACCAATTTGAAAAAGGCATGTTAATTCATACTTTTTTTTTCCTGTCTGCAAACCAGTTTTCTATCCATCATAATACACTACCCCCAATCCCGTGGGCTTTAATTTTACACAATAGTTTTTTATCCGGGTCTTTTCAAAAGCCTTATGAAAGTCCAAATACATCACATCCACTGGCTCCCCTTCAGCAATTCTACCAGTTACATCCTCAAAGAAGTCCAGTAGAATTCCAGATAGAGACATTTCAAAGGAAGAGATGCAATGCAAAAACTGAACTATAATCTCCTGTGATTACGGAGATAATGAAAGCTGATTACCGTATCCACAGAAACTATCTCCTGTGAGTTTCATACCAGACTGCGGACATGATGTGAGTTGAAAGAAAGCAGATTTTGTGCGAAAGATGTTTTGTTTCCCTTCCAGAAATACACAGTAAATGGGGTTAAAAGCCAACTGCAACCCTGGCCTTGTGTGTTAGTCTGGTGATGTAGTTCTACTGTGCTGGTATGCACTGTGAAAGTCACAGCTGAAGAACATCTGCTAGGTATTCCCTGAATTTGCAGGTAAAAAAGTTTCTCGCTCTGATCGCTGGAAGCAAGTCAACAGGTCAGCAAAACCACAGTTGAAAAGGAAACAGGATAATCACTTTCAGTTAACTTGCAGAGCCAAAAATCTCCAAACCAACTGCTCAACTGCTGAAATCAGCACTATCAGAATCACCCAACTTAACGGCCGCAACATTTCACCACCTAACCCTCATGGTCAAGCTAAAGACTGGGGGCGAGTTTCTCCGTCCCTGGCACACCGTTGGGATTCTCCATCTCGCTGGCTGGTCAATGGGATTTCCCATTGTGGGGCAGCCCCATGCCATCGGGAAGCACCCAGTCTGCAGCAAAATGGAGAACCCCCATGGCGGAGAATTCAGCCTTGGATTTTTTATATATCTTTTGTAGGTTTCATTTTGGGCCCATTTTATTATTTTTTTCCTCAGATTTTAGTAACTAATAGATTCACTTTTTCTTTAACTCAGGAAAACCTGGTTGAATTGACTCCTTTTAAAATATAAATCCATTTGGATTGAGTAAATGTATACAGAAAGGAAGGGATTCATTTTAAATTGGCCTTGTTTGACCAACCAAGGGGGTTGAATAAAGAAGGGGTGCCAGTTCATCCCTCCTCACCCAGGAATAACAACTTGGGAAAACCTTGCCTGGGGACCAGTCATAACATTAGCCGCTTACACCAAATCACAGTGATTAAGGGGCAGAAGGAAGTTTACATATTGCCAGCATCATATGAACTTTGCATAAAGTAACAATACATTGTGATTCATCCACCCTCTAACAAGCTTAATCGTTTTTAACCCATATTTTTTGCATTGATATCACAGCCAAAGCATTTATAATTGAAGGACATGTCTGATTTAGTTTTTTTCTTTTTAATACTGTGTTGCATTCGTCACCTAATTGCATTTATTATTTATTGAGTTGCACTTCTGCTAATTTATTGAGGTTTGTAACTATTTTAGTTTGATTGCGAAGGGGTGTTTTGTGGAGCCCACAAGAGCGGGAAATGTGGCATATGGGTGACTTAATTAGGTAGTATGTGAAATTTCAATTTCCCGATGGCGACTTGAGTTACAGAGATAAAATCAGCAGTGTGTTTGCAGAGTGTAAAGCATTACACTGGCCTGTGGCAGCTTCATACTTGCAATATATTTGCATACCATGAATTACTCATTAAAGTGAAATAGTTTTCAAGCTCCACACTCAAGATAAAGTTAGCACACATGAGAATCTCGTGGCACCTGGTTTATGATTGTTTAAAGTGTCGTACACCAGTCAGCTTTGTATAGTTGCGTGTAAGGTCAGCAGCTTTCTTTGTTTAACTCTCGGGCACAGGGGAGAGGATGAGAAGAATGGCAGCTTGTGGTGAGGAAGTGGGCTGTGGAGAGGGGTCAAGAGCATGGAGGAGTGAAGTGGGAAGTGTCTGGAGTCCTGGGGGGGAGTGGGCGTGTGGGTGTGGGGGGGGGGGTCGGTGTGTGGGTGGGGGGTGGGTGGGAGGGGGAGCGGGGGTGGGGGTAGGGGTGGGGGTGGGGGGGATGTGTGCGTGAGGGGGTGGGGTGTGGACATTCAGTCCAATTAAGAAAATCAGGGACCAAAAGGCTGGTGTCAGTGTTGTGCAAATGTGTGTCCATTTCAGCATGTTGGATGGAAGAGTCCTGAATGGGCCTATGAGATTGCCTTCCAACCTTTTTTGTTAGGAGGCACATTTCTATATTTGTCTCATTCAAGGGGTCGATGAGCTAATTACAGAAACATAAGATTTGTTTCGCAGCTAGGAGAGGGTTAATTTCTTCTCCCACCGTCCATCCATGAACAGAAAGGTGTATTTGCTTCTCCTTTTATAAGCTGTGGCGTTTTTCCCAACCCCCCCCCCCCCCCCCCCCCCCCCCCCCCCCCACCCCCAGCTTTGGTGGGAACCAATTTTTTATTAATAATCTCAATGCAAATTTGAGATGAACTCAAGGGTTAGTATTGTGGTAAACCACGTATGGCTATTGTGTATACTTACCGTTGTTGCTGTTACTGTTGAATTGTTGTGTCGATGCTGCTGTTGGCTCCGCCCCTCTGAGGAGGTATATAACAGGTCGATCTGAGACAGGCTCTCGGTGCGGGAGAAGCTACAGGTTGGCACACATCTAGTTGATTAAAGCCACTGTTCTTTGGTACAAACGGTCTCAACTGAATTGCTGGTCATCAAGTATATTTGCACACACTGAATACATGGGAGTAGGGTCATGACATTGCCTCCTTTGAATTAACACAATAAATGAAAATATCCATGGCGCAGAGATCACAGAGAAGAGAAATATCAGGTGTGATTCAGCAGACTCAAATTAAAGTCCGGTTTTGGGAGCATTTGGCGGGGAGCTTCACGACGGCCGCATAGGTGAGACTGTGGCCCGTATTCATAAGAACATAAGAACTAGGAGCAGGAGTAGGCCATCTGGCCCCTCGAGCCTGCTCCGCCATTCAATGAGATCATCGCTGATCTTTTGTGGACTCAGCTCCACTTTCAAAAAACTATCTATCTTTATCTTAAAAACATTGAATGAAGGAGCCTCAACTGCTTCACTGGGCAAGGAATTACATAGATTCACAACTCTTTGGGTGAAGAAGTTCCTCCTAAACTCAGTCCTAAATCTACTTCCCCTTATTTTGAGGCTATGCCCCCTAGTTCTGCTTTCACCCACCAGTGGAAACAACCTGCCCACATCTATCCTATCTATTCCCTTCATAATTTTATATGTTTCTATAATATCCCCCCCCGCATCCTTCTAAATTCCAATGAGTCTAGTCCCAGTCTACTCAACCTCTCCTCGTAATCCAATCTCCTCAACTTTGGAACTAACCTAGTGAACCTCCTCTGCACACCCTCCAGTGCCAGTATGTCCTTTCCCAGGTAAGGAGACCAAAACTGACACAATACTCCAGGTGTGGCCTCACTAACACACTATACAATTGAAGCATAACCTCCTAGTCTTAAACTCCATCCCTCTAGCAATGAAGGACAAAACTCCATTTGCCTTCTTAATCATCTGTTGCACCTGTAAACCAACGTTTTGCGACTCATGCACTAGCACACCCAGGTCTCTCTGCACAGCAGCATGTTTTAATATTTTATCATTTAAATAATAATCCCTTTTTCTGTTATTCCGACCAAAATGGATAACCTCCATTTGTCAACATTGTATTCAATCTGCCAGGCCCTAGCCCATTCACTTAACCTATCTAAATCCCTCTGGAGACTTCCGGTATCCTCTGCACTTTTTGTTTTACCACTCATCTTAGTGTCATCTGCAAACTTGGACACATTGCACTTGGTCCCCAACTCCAAATCATCTATGTAAATTGTGAACAATTGTGGACCCAACACTGATCCCTGAGGGAAATCACTAGCTACTAATTGCAAACCAGCGAAACATCCATTAATCCCCACTCTTTGCTTTCTATTAATTAACCAATCCTCTATCCATGCTACTGCTTTACCCTTAATGCCATTCTGGTGAATGTATTATGGTAACCATTCACCACTGTATTACATTGTACTATGCTGTTGCCATGTCCACACCTGTGCCCATACCGACGAGTTCGACACCCATGCCCGCCGCGAAACCAGAGCTCAGGCGATCGCAGCGCGCACAATCAGGGCACCGGGCAGACTCAACCTGTGAGCCCATTACCCCTGCTGGACTTCAATTTTTTAATAGGGGGTGAATGTGGTGAACGTATTATGGTAACCATTCACCACTGTATTACATTGTACTATGCTGTTGCCCATATGGGCTCCAACTATCGACCATTGTACTGTATTACACAGCTTATGTCATGTTGGTGCCCTTGTGGGCTCCTCCCCAGGCGCCGCCCTCTTGAGGGGATGTATATAGTGCAGCTGTCCTGTAGGCGGCTCTCAGTGCAGAGCAGGCGTAGGCAGGCACTGTTCTCATTGATTAAAGCCACTGTTCACTTCAACTCTCTGTCCCATGTGAATTGATGGTCGCATCAGCCATGCATCTTTATCTTATGCAGCAACCTTTTGTGTGGCACCTTGTCAAAAGCTTTCTGGAAATCCAGATATACCACACCCATGGGCTCCCTATTATCTACCGCACTGGTAATGTCCTCAAAAAATTCCACGAAATTAGTTCAGCACAACCTGCCCTTTATGAATCCATGCTGCGTCTGCCCAATTAACTCGAGGGTGATATATTTTGATACTCGGGCATACAGAGCATCCATCACCTCCTGGATGCACCTGTGGGTTCAAGATTGAAATATGCCACACAGGTCCATGCTCGAGACTTACGACGAGCGAGTGGTATAAAGGTTTAGGGCTGCAGTGACCTTCACAGCACCGGGAGTGGATGTCCTCCTCCTACAAGGCGTGGTAAGTCCGCGAGGACGCGGCAAAGGTGCCGTAGTGTCTCTCTGCTGCGACGCAGTTTTCTACAGCACATGGTATCTGTCAGCTGATTGAATGGCCAATGATGCCTGTACACTTTGGGCCTCACTGGCATCCCCTTCTGGGTCCCTCCTCAGCCTGACAAATGGTCAAGTCTTCAGGGTGTGTGGCGGCCCCCTACACATGTGTGCCGCCTACAGTCTGCATTGTCGCTGCTGCCTTCTATAGCGTCTGCCTGCCTTGGCCGCCACAAGCACCATGAGATCAGCCTTCGCAGGATCAACACCAGCAAACATAGTTATATCTGGCAGGAATTGGAGAAGAAGAGAGACCAACAATCAGTTAGGGCTTCCATTCCGGGTCACTTAACTCCCCCACCCTTACCATGACTGTCGCACCTGCCAGCGAGCCAGTTGTGTGCTCTGCACACTCACGCCCAGACACATCAGGATCCCCAAGACCCCAGACCAGTGCCAGGAACATCAGGGAGGACATGCTCAGCTGTTCTCCAGTCATCCACACACTTACCCTTTGGTCACAAGAGGATCCTCAGTGCTAAAGCCCTGTTCTTTAGGGTTTGATTATTGACAGCTGCCTCTCTGGGGCTGATGCCCCTAGAGTTCAGGCACACTATTTAGGCATCAAAGTTTGCTGGGCACACTATGCACTAATCATCCTCTTGGACATGGCACGTGTGCCCTTGAGGAGGCACTTGAGAGTTGAGGAGTGTGAGGTGCTCTCACAACTAACAAGGCTTATTCCTGATTTAAATAGGCTTCAGCTGTAAAGCTAGAGGCTGCTCACAGTCAAAGGGAGGGAAATTGTCTTTCATGAAATAAGCCAAAGGGGATCTCTGTCCTGGAAGTGTTTGGTAGGACAGACAGGCTCCAGCAGTGGTCGCACAATGGGTCTGAACAATATTTAAAATAGCTTGAAGGCCTCACAGATGCAAAGCCCCTCACATCCCCTACCAGGGCACCCCAAACCCAACCTGGAACACTTCAGCCCCCTAACAAAGCTCAACCCCTCTGTAGGGGTCCCCCCACCGCCACCCCACTCCCACCCCAAGCGCTGGGGCAACAGCTCTGATGCCCTTCAGCTGCATGCTGGAAAGTGGAAATGGCTACAAGCCATTTCCTCAGCAGCCATTGCACCAGGTTCCCATTTTTTAAAAGGAGTATTAAACGACGCCCGCGTCATTTCCCGCTGGAGAATCGGATAATTCCCGGGAGACTGCTGCATTCAATGTCAATCTCGGTAATGAGATTGAAATGAATGCAAAAGAGGGTCAATGATATTCGAGCCATTTTGGGATGTGCTTTGGAACTCGCCATCGGGAGAGTTGGGTGAACCGCAGAATGGTTTGCACCCGCTGCAAATCTCGATTTTGCCCTTTCCCGCTATTTTATTAAAAGTTCATTGATGGGATGTGGGCATCACTGGTAGGCCAGTATTTATTGTACATCCCTAGTTTCCCTTCAGAAGGTGGTGGTGAGCTTCCTTCTTGAACCGTTGCAGTCCATGATGTGTAGGTACACCCACAGTCCTGTTCGGGAGGGAGTTCTAGGAGTTTTCCCAGGGAGAGTGAAGGAACGGCTATAGATTTCCAAGTCAGGGTGGTGAGTGACTTGGAGAGGAACCTCCAGGTGGTGGGATTCCCAGGTATCTGCTGCTCTTGTCCTTCTAGATGGTTGTGATCATGGGTTTGGTAGGTGCTGTTGAAGGAAACTTGGTGAGTTACTGCATTGCATCTTGTAGATGATATACACAGCTGCCACTATTTATCGGTGGTAGAGGGTTTAAATATTTGAATGGAAAAGGAAGCAATCAAGCGGGCTGCTTTGTCTTGGATGATACTGAGCTTATTAAGTGTTGTTGGAGCTGCACTCATCCAGGCACATGGAGAGTATTCCATTGCACTCCTGACTTGTGCCTAGTCGATGGCGGCAAGCTTTGGGGGGGGGGGTTCAGGAAGTGAGTTACTCGCCATAGGATTCCTAGCTTCTGGCCAGCTCTGGTAGACAAAGTATTAATGTGGCTTGTCCAGTTCAGTTTCTGATCAATGGTAACCCCCAGGATGTTGATTGTGGGGGATTCAGCGATGGAAATGCCATTGAATATCAAAGGGAGACTGTTAAATCCTTTCTCTAGGTGATGGTCATTGTCTGGTACTTGTGTGGCGCGAATGTAACCATTCAGCCCAAGCTTGGATATTGTCCAGGTCTTGCTGCATTTGGACATGAACTGCTTCATCATCTGGGGAGTCGCAAATGGTGCTGAACATTGTGCATTAATCTGCGAACATCCCCACTTCTGACCTTCTGATGAAAGAGATCATTGATGAAGCTTGTTGGCTTTAGGACACTACCCTGATGAAGTCCTACAATGATTTCCTGGAGCTGAGATTATTAACCTCCAATTACCACAACCATCTTCCTTTGTATCTGACATTTGGTCTGACTCCAATTAGCGGAGAGTTTCCCCCTGATTCCCATTGACTCCAGTTTTGCAAGTGCTCCTTGATGCCATACTCGGTCAAATGCTGCCTTGATGTCAAGGGTCTCAATCCACGCCGGGCGCAAGGTGGTCACTGAATTGCGTCCATCATTTTGCGTGAGTCCCAGAGTCCAGAATCAAAGTCCAATGGGGTATTGCTTCCCGATGGTCAGTGAGCTAAAAACTAAAGCTGGATAATTCACTTTTCATGTTGGTGTTGACATCACATAGTGGGATAGGAGTGCAGTGATGAATCAGTCTTTTAGGCGATGATGCAGAATTTTCAGCAGAAGCAGAGTCGATGGGGCCAGATATCCAAACTGGGCCAGAGCTCTTTGTCTATAATGTTACAAGTTAGATGGTAAACAGGCAGACTTTGTAATACAGCAGAATTCACATGACTCACAACTCTCACAGCCTTTTGACAAAGTGTAAGACTCACCTGGGTCCACAAGATTGTTAAATGTCTCAGCCATTAAGAATTGAAAGGAAGTTTGCAGGGCCCTTTGTCTCAGCAGCCAAGCAGACTCTGGTTGATCAGCAGATGGCCTGAGGAAGCCATCTTTGAATTTGGTCTTTCCACCAACAGAGGGGTCATTAGTGATGCTTCAGGGATAACAAGGTGCAGGTGTCTCTAATACAGTGGATCATGTCACCAGGACGGTGGCAATCACACCAATCTTCCTGCCAAAAATGACACTTTGCCATTTTTATTCCTGAAATATCTGCCAAATGAGTAGGTTTGAGTTGCAAAATGGGTTCCTCCTGAGGTTCAGCGGGAAACCCGCCACGAACATCAGGAGGGGAAGATCCCAACTCTATTTCCCAACATCAGGAAACTCAGTTTTTGCTCCCCACCAAATCTTCCATCCATTCCCCCTCCCCCCACCCCACCCAACCATGAATCTCACTGATGGCGGAAGGAGATGATTCCGTCTATCATCTTGAGATTTTGCAATTTGAAAAAGCCAACACCAGAGATATGGAGCCAAATGGCAGGCCTGTCTGGAAGACAGTAAGTGAGTGCACAGCTAAATTATGTTGTATTGGCTTAAGTTATGATGGCCTTGGATTTTGTATGTGTGAGACAAGGCTTTCAATTCTATGTTTCATCTTGAATGCATAGCCTGATAAGGTTTGTATATATTTTCAATAGATGCTTAAAAAAATCTATAAGTTTGCATAAAGGTTTAGACTTTTCAAGCAGTGAATGTAGAACAATTTGACTGGTCACAACTTACAGCAAGCAATCTTCGATTTCTGCCAAATAATTGGTGCTGTTTGATCGTCTTCCTTTGCCATGTATCTTAAAGTATACAGGCCTGTTCAGCATCTTCTCTCAAATGCTACAAGTAGTGTACACAGCATTAAGCTTGACTACCACCTCTGCTTTGGACCTCCACTAAACAAACCTAGCTTGGCTATTCTGCCACCCATCAGAATCCATTTCATGCCTTCGCATCAAGTTTCCTTTCATTTAATTTTATCCGGATGTTTCTTTCCCACTTTAGTCCTCTCAAAACATTGAAACACATTTTCCATTTATCTAAAGATTCTAAGAATTGTTTCCCTCCATGTATTGTCACATACATACTTCCTCTAAGTTACAATTGAAGTATATTTTTGCACTACCCTATTAGTCTAGCTCTCTGCATAAAGCCCAACTTTAAAATCAGCTACAAATAACAAAATTGCAGAGCTAGCAAGCCAAGCTTGAACTCAACCATGACCACAAAAGTAATTTAATTTTCCAAATTAAAAGAGCATATTTATATTTCCAACTACACAGCATACTGCTGCCTTTCAGGCTTTACGCAAATCTAAGTTTAAGCATATTAAATCCTATTTAACATTCCCTCATGAAAATGCTGCAGGACAAACATAAATCCTACAATATACATTGAGCTTTTCAGGGACCATGTCAGAGCAGTGTCACCACATCTGTGTAGTTTTTGGGATTTCCAGTTGTGGTTACCTACCAATCACAAGCAGCACGGTTCAATTCCCGTACCAGCCTCCCCGAACAGGCGCTGGAATGTGACAACTAGGGGCTTTTCACAGTAACTTCATTTGAAGCCTACTTGTGACAATAAGAGATTTTTATTTCATTTCATTTTTTTCATTTTCAGTTACACTCAAATATTACCTGAACAGAACTACACTCCATATATTGCACTTTGTTAGCTTACTGCTGTCCATCTACATATCCCAAGTTTTCTTAGTTCCATGAACACCTTGAAATTCACTTTATGTGGTCTTCTACCACTGTCAATTTTTATTCTTTCTTTCCTGATGGTTAAGCGGTATTTTTAATCCCATGTTGGACATGTGTGGTGATGCAAGCAATGGAATTTTTAGACTGTGAAAATGAATCTAACGGAACTGACTATATGATTGAAAATCCCATCATATTGTTTTGTTAAAGTCCTAATATAGCCCCGGGGGGAGGGGTTGCTGTGTGGGGGACTGGGGGGCAGGGGTAGAACTAGGTAGAGTGGCAGCGTGAAACAGCTATTGTCATAGCGATGAATTCTGAGTGATGTCACTGTGAGCACTGTACTCAAAAAAAAAGTATGTCAAAGGAGGTTAATAGAAAATACAAGTCAACCATGTTTGTCGTACAAAGATGCAGAGCAGTATTTTTAAAAACTTTTACATGAGAACAAACATTTTGAAAATGCCTTCACTATTGAAAAGACAGACTTGTAATTTTTTTGCTATCTTTGATGACACGTTACTTGACTGGTCGTGCTCCTCGGAATATCAATCATTTGATGCGCCCAGTGTCCTGATTTATTAATTATCAGAACATTAAGTTTCTCGCTTGTAAAATTTGAGGTGACATACAGTATTTGAGTGTGAAATGAATAATTAACTGAAAAAAAGATTTGGGTCCAGGTTACTTTGTTAATCATCTGCACTTAATTTCTATAAAGATCCGCAAACAACTGCAAATAATTTTCTAGTATAATAATAATCTTTATTAGTGTCACAAGAAGGCTTACATTACATTAAGGCTACAATAAAAATACTGTGAGAACCCCTAGTCGTGACACTCCGGCGCCTGTTTGGGTTCACAGAGGGAGAATTCAGAATGTCCAATTCACCCAACAAGCAAGTCTTTCGGGACTTGTGGGAGGAAACCAGAGGACCTGGAACAAACCCACGCAGACATGGGGAAAACGTGCAGACTCCGTACGAACAGTGACCCAAGCCGAGAATCGAACCCGCGTCCCTGGCGCTGTGAAACAACAGTGCTAACCACTGTGCTAACATGCAAATGTTCTCTTGAAGAATCCATTCAACGTTTTTAGATATATACTTCCACATAAGTATCAAGCATAAATGTTAAAAATGAATTTTATTTCAATGGGTAAAATATATTTGCTTGTTGTCTGAAACCTATTGTGCTATTTTATTTATTTCCTTGCTTCTTGTGTAATATCTTCAGTCAGTGTGCCTACTTAAAATATGTTAATGACTTAAAAGATTACTTTATAAATTCAATGTAAACGGTGACTAAACTTTTTGTCTGAGCAGAGGTCTGCTCTTCCTCGTGATGGTTCCTTGCTTTTTGTTTTGTTAAAAGCTTTGTTTTCTACTTAAAGTATGTGACATCTGTTGAATTAATAATCCTGGGATTATTCTTTTGCGAAGATCAGTGCGGCAAACATCCGATGTCCCAAATCAGCAAGAGGAGCAAAGCTTTTAATGTGACATGCTGTATTGTTCTTAATAAACAAAGTCCTCACTTTGATGTGGAAAATGTGTGCCTGTGAAAAGGATCAGTAACTGTGAAGTATGTGGACATTATTTCAACTTTTTCAGCCTTTTTTCCTTTTGGTGTTTTGCTTCTCCTCCTCATTTCATATTAAAGATCCAGATCCATTAATTAATTTTCTTCTAAATCATTAACAATCTGGATTTAGAAACTACATAATGAGTTGCTCATAGGTTATTACAAACCTAAAACAGGAAACAAGCCACTTGATCCCTTAGTTCAATCCTATTAAGACCCCCTTGGAGTATTTGGTAGATACCAGCTTATTACGATCTGTTACTGTGACAACCAGGTCCTTAACAAAAACAAAAAAGGCAAGAAGCTGATTGGTAGGACAGCCTTCACATGTAGTGCTTTAAAGAAATGAACAGGAAGCTGACCTGTTTAAATAATGATTATTGCCTGCCTCACTGAGCCTGAAATATTACACCATAGATCTTAAATTTGGCTATAACTAAGGAACTGGGATGAAATATATTTTTACTAAAAGTATCATGTTTCTGGTGATAGTCAACCAATAATAACACTTCTGTAATAATCTATTTTAGTGGCATTACAAAGATCAATGAAACGCATCATAGTGTTGAAACATTTTAAGTGAAAAATATTTTTGCTGATTTAAATTAGAGTAATCTGTTTTCAATTTTTTTTAAAGTATACATTTTGAGTGATATATTTTAATTAGAAGCAACCCCTAATTTTGATTTGATCAAACTCTTGTGGTGCTGGCAGTGTTTTCTCTCCGTATCTTCATTAAAAGGAAAGTAATCAATAATAGTGCTTCTCAGCTTCCATCCAGCTCTGAAGTCTTTTATTTTTGGTAAAGCTATATTGATGTAATTTTGTTGCACTTTTCTTTAATTTCAAATTCATCCTGTAGACAGCAAGAAAGACACCAGCTTGGAAATCCCTGCATCCCTGATGGATGCAGAGGAGACTGGTCCTCTCTGAAGTCACATGGTTAATTAATTTCACTATGCCAGCAGGGTAAGGGCAAGAGTCGTATCAATAAGAGGGGGTAGCTACAGTGGAGGAGGGGCATGGAAAATTCTCCAAGGTAATAGTACAAGGGTGAAATTTCCATATTTAAAGAGCAGTGTGAACTTAAAGAGCTGAACAGCCTTTTGTAAGTCGGAGAGCTGGTGCAGAAGGAAGCAAAAGCAAGCAGCAAATTTCTCTGAGAAGGCTGTGAAAATACGACTGAAGCAACTGATAGAACCAAGGATAGAACTCCTGGCTGGTGTGTAGCATGCTGGAAGCCTGCCCAAAACTTACTCATGCCCCAGCATCTTTCCAGATAGGATTGAACCCCGTAATATGCCTGGAGTCTTTGAGCAACTAGTGGCCTAGTCATTGAAAAGGAGATTCTAGAACATAGAACATAGAACAGTACAGCACAGAACAGGCCCTCCGGCCCTCGATGTTGTGCCGAGCAATGATCACCCTACTCAAACCCACGTATCCACACTGTACCCATAACCCAACAACCCCCCCCCCTTAACCTTACTTTTTAGGACACTACGGGCAATTTAGCATGGCCAATCCACCTAACCCGAGGTCCAGGCCTGGACTTTTCAAAGTGCGGGTCACGACCTGCGGGTGGGTCGGTGGCGGGTGTCAGAAGGATCGCGGAGCGATTGGTCGCAGTGTTCCCGATCCCGAACGAAGCACTCAACAGCTGCTACGGGCAATTAAAATGACAACGGCAGCCACTACCAACATTTAAATTGAGAATGGCTGTATTATCAGCCGGGCAGTCTTTTGACCATAAGAGGCAACAGTGAGTGGGTCATGCATCCTGCACGTACACTTAATGCCAATCGCCCTACGAGTACAGGCTTTTGGTGAGAAATCACAGAGGTGAGCCTCTTCCATTTTCTAGCTCCAACCAAGGAAGACAAGAGAATCATGAAGGTGGATCATTTCATTATAAGAGACGGCCAGTCAGACAAATAGACAGTGTCCCTATCGGCCAGAATCTATTGGTGAGAGCTGAACAGGAGAGTCCATGACAGGATAGAGCAGTGCTAGTATTAGCTCTGTGAGTTTACAGAGCTTCAGGACCTCTGGTGAATAACCTATAAAGATGTTTTGCAAATGCGAGAAAAAAAACAAAACTGCTACATGTTTCCCACACTGCTATAGCTCATCAGAGAAAACAGTGTTAGTAATAGAACTGTCAATTGACTGGTAAGTCTTATTCAGTCGCATCTGGCTGCCCTGATCAACAGTTTTTGTTGCTACTTTCCAGAGGAGAGGTTTCAGATTTTGAAAGAGAAGAGGTGAAAAGTCCCTTTGAGTTTGAGACCCTAGAGTCAGTTGTGAACTTATAGCTGACCCCAAATGGGAAGACTGAGCTGCTGCATCTGACCTATGACAGCACATTAAAAGCATACCACAAGTCCATGAGGTTGTCAGCATTCTGCAGTAGCTTCTCCCAGGAGTATCCAGTGCTGAGTAAAACAAGTATTTTGTTGCCATTGCCTTTCAAGATGGCCTATATGTATGAGGTTGGATTTGCCGTTCTCACAAAGATGAAGACGGCACAAAGGAGCTGGTTGAATTTTGCACCTGCATGCTCATTGCCCTCTCCTCCTGTGAACCTGATTGGAGTCAGATCATGAGGACCAAGCAGGCTCACCTGTCGCATTAAAGGTAAGCAAACTTGGCGCGTGTCACGGAAGTCAGCCAGATGGGTCACAAAGTTTGGCCGGCTTGGGTCCCGACGGTCAGATGCTTGGCAAAAGTGCGTTCCAGGAAAAAAGTTTCAAAAACACTGATCTAGGCAACAAGCCATCACATGCAGCTACACTGGCCATGTGGAAGGAAATGGCTGTGCCTGATTGGCACCTCTATGAAGACTCATTTGCAAGAATTCTAAATACATTACTAGGTCAGCAAATGTAAGAGTGTTTTCTGATTAATAACAGAGCAGATAACTGAATTACTGAGAATTACGCGCACGAGTATCCTCTAGCACGATAATCAAGCAATGCCCCTTGGGATGCCACGTGATCCCTGATTCAAATCACTCTGCAATACACGTGTTAATTATGTTATACCTCATTTCCTTCTTTGGATGAGGCACCAATAGTGAGGCCACCATTTTCCTGCCCATCTATACTTGTACTGAGAAGGTGGGAGGAGTTATTACAACTAAATGTTTTGCTATACTATCTCAGTGAGCAGTTTTGTCAACCACATTGGTAAGGGATGGAGTCATTTTGACATAAAGCTTTTGTCTGACAATTGAGGTTAGTTATATGGAAGTCACTGTATCTTCGGTGGGTTATCCTTTCTTACCCTGCTATCTAATGGGACTCTGTTTCATTTGGGCGTTTCCCTCAGCAAGGAACAGCCACTCCCCGGCAGAGCTCCTCAGTACAGGAATAGATCTGGCTCCTGATCCCGCGATCCCACAATGTGATCCCTGGACACCCCCCAACTGAGCTATAAAGGGGTCATTGAGCCCCCCTACACCCCACCTAATAAAGGCAGAGCATCCCTGGGCCCAATGTAGGCAAAATGTTAGTTGGGCACCTTGGCATTGCCACCCTGGCAGTGCCCCTGCCAGCCTAGTAATACCACATGAGCACCCTGACAGTGCTAGGGTGGAACCCAGGTGGCACTGCCAGGCTGTCCAGGTGACACTGTTAGGCTGACAGGGGCATTGCCAGAATGTCCAAGTAACATCAGGGATACCAGGTTTCCACCCTGCCCAGAGCCCAGCCACCCTGGGGCCCCGATCTTCTGAAAGATGCCCTACAAGTGCATTTGTGGAGTCCAGTACTAACCGGCACTCACTCCAAAGTACGGGGGTTAGATCCTCGCCTTGGGTAGCTCCGGCAAGTGCATATCAAAGTGCTGCTTACTGCAGCATTTTAATATGCAGATTACCCAGATCAGGATCCTATCCAACCCTCCAAAAGGGCACTCTACCTAGGTCCAACACGCACCCCTCCTCCCCCCGCCCTATCTTCGTAACCCCATAACCTTCCAGGACAGAATCATGGGCTGAAGGGCCTGTACTGTGCTGTACTGTTCTATGTTCTATGTTCTACCTGCACATCCCTGGACACCAAGGGGCAATTTAGCATGGCCAATCCACCGAACCTGCATATCTTTCGACTTGGGAGGAAACCGGAGCACCTGGAGGAAACCCATGCAGACATGGGAGAACATACAAGCTCCACACAGACAAGGCCGACATCAAATTAGTAACCACTCAGTCACCTTGTCATTTGCCTCTTCCTTTAGAAGCCCATGCATATACACATAAGATAAGAAACGGAGAGCAGGTATGCTATTGGGAGGCCTGATCCATTTCAAGGCCTTACTAAGATACCACTGGTGATCTTCAGGGTAACAAACAGTCCCTTATTCTAAGGGATTGACATTTAGATTGTCCCCTGTTCATGAAGGAACATCTTTTGATTTGACTTGATTTATTATTGTCATTTGTATTAGTATACAGTGAAAAGTATTGTTTCTTGCATGCTGTACAAAAAATGCATACCGTACATAGGGAAGGAAGGAGAGACTGCAGAATATAATGTTACAGTTATAACAAGGTGTACAGAAAAGATCAACTTAATACGAGGTAGGTCCATTCAAAAGTCTGATGGCAGCAGGGAAGAAACTGTTATTGAGTCGGTTGGTACATGACCTCAAACTTTGGTCTCTTTTTCCTGACAGAAGAAGGTGGAACAGAGTGCGTCCAGGGTGCGTGGGGTCCTTAATTATGCTGTCTGCCTTTCAGAGGCAGCGGGAAATATAGATAGAGTCAATAGATGGGAGGCTGGGCCAATCTGTGGGAGCCTGGGAGTCTCAGTTGAGTGATGTGAGCGGGACTGCAAATGTGTTAGTAAACATCCACCATTGCCACCCCACCCCAAATCCCCCAACTCCCACCCATCAACTACCCCCCCCCCCCACTCATGGTCAGCAGGAATCCTCACACCCTGCTCTCAAGATCACCAGAATGCTCTCTCCCCCCACAACACTTCTGGTCACCCACAGTTCTGTCCCTTCATTATTTCATTTGAGTTGATCACCTTTCTGCTGTTCACAATTTCCTGGTGGCACATGCTGCTGGCAAGAGTGCAGGATAAGGGAGGGGGAATGTCCACAGCTGCCAAGGGATGGTGCAGGGGGAAGGGAAGGGGAGAAGAAGCCAGGGTGGCAAGGGCCCACATTGTTCTTGTGGAGAGGAAAGGATTCCTGCTCCTCGAAGCTCAATTAAAAGTATTTAAAATTTACCATTTTCACTTTTTCTGCTGTACTGCCAGGTTTTATAGAGCGTGCACGGCACATACTCTACCCAGTAGGCCATAAAAACCACTGAAAGGAATAGTTGATGCCTGTTTCAAAAGCATTCGCAAAATACTGTGGATGCTGGAAATCTGCAATAAAAATGTAAAATGCAAGAAATACTTAGCCTGGCAAGCTGCGTCTATGGAGAGAGAATCAGAGTTAATGGCTGGATTAAGAGGTCAGAGGTTCTTCTGCTGGGACTGAAAGCATGACCCATTCCCATGTAGGCGTATGGCGGAAGCCTGGGCAGCATTGTACAAATGGAGGGAAGCAAAGTGGTTGCCACTGGGATGGCCATCCAATTAAACATAGTGGCATGCCTCCCAGGTCTGCCAGCCCTCTGGTCGGGCTCGTAGCTCAGCAGCACCACCTATAGGTAGTTATTGCTGAGGCGGTAGGTAATATGAGGGACCGCATTCATGTTGAGGACTCCTTGAAGATAAGACAGGCCCTGCAATTAGGGGGTGGAGTTGAACCATGAAGTGGCGGTGAAATAGCTGTAGAGGTGGCTATGGGCCCTGGAGTAGCCACACGTGAGGGCCCTGTTTTGAAACCCACTGGGAGCCACCCGGATTTAGCTGATGGTTTCCCCAATGCAACTGCACTGACCGGTGCCAATAAATACAGGTGTGGGTAGGATGTTGCACTTAATTGGCGTAATTGACCACCAGTGGACAAACATGGCACTAAGGTTGTCACCATTGGGAAGGAAGACATCGGGATTCCGACCACTCTACCCAACATTCTAAGATCCAGCCCAATATTTTGGACTGATGACCTTTTGGACAATATTTTGGACTGATGAACAGCCAGGGGCTGTTTAGCACAATGCTAAATTGCTGGCTTTGAAAGCAGACCAAGCAGGCCAGCAGCACGGTTCGATTCCCGTAACAGCCTCCCTGGACAGGCGCCGGAATGTGGCGACTAGGGGCTTTTCACAGTGACTTCATTTGAAGCCTACTCGTGACAATAAGCGATTTTCATTTTCATTTTTCATTTATCAAAACTGACGGAAAAGTTAAAGATGTAAAAGTTTTTAAACAAATGCAGAAGCAAGGAATGTTGGACAGGGAAGTAAAAAAACAGAAGCTCTGTGACTGGGTGAAAGACAGCAAAGGTGAAATGATAAAAGGGATGATGGTGCAACGCGAAAGGAGATGGAAACAGCACAAGAAAATAAACAATTGATGGATATAGAGGAACTAAAAAATGACAAAAGTAGAATCATTACCAATAACTGCTGGTCAACAAATGGGGGAAGAGGTCATGATCTGAAATTGTTTGACTCAATGCTAAGTCCATAAATCTGTAAAGAGCCTAATCAAAAGATGAAATGCTGTTCTTCAAGCTTCTGTTAGTCTGTAAAGCAGTTTCAGTGGCAGAGAACAGCGAGGTCAGAGTCGGAGTGGGAAAGAATATTAAAGACTCACCCAAATTAATGCAGACACAAAACAAGATATTGTAGGTAGTTATTTTGCTACATAATTAGTTGCAGCAATCTAACGTTTTCCCAGTCAGACCCTCTCTCTGTTTGTCTGATGAAATCCTGTCAGCTTTCCTGAAGATATCTCCAAAGGACTTTTGAATTTTCTGCTATATCTTCAGCAGGGAGCCAAGATGGCCATTGTATCATATAACCTCATGTCAGTGTAGAGCCATGGTCCCAAACAAGGAATTTTGGCAATTTAATTAACAGTCTGCAGTCTTCTCCCACCTATGTTTTTTAGGTGGCCAAAGCTTTTAGATTTAACGAGACAAAGTTGCATTTGTACAATGAAGGTGTCAATGGAGCTAATTTATATCCTTGCTGAAACCACAGTGAGTCAATATCAGAAAATGATGTGGAGATGCCAGCATTGGACTGGGGTGGGCACAGTAAGAAATCTTACAACACCAGATCAAAGTCCAACAGGTTTATTTGGAATCACTAGCTTTCGGAGTGCAGCTCCTTCATCAGGACCTCATACTCGTAAAATGTCCCTCTCGCACGACGAAGCTAGCTATCTTCCATCCCCATCAACACCCACTCAAATACATCTGAAGCTCCTTCCTCTCCACTAACTGCACTTCCATTGGGGCAATAGCGTATTGATAGCCCACTTCAAGGATGGACTCCACCAACTTCTGAGTCTGCACCCTACCAGACATATCTCCGCGAGTTTTAGTCAAATTTAATATCCTCTCATGAGCGCCTTCAATGCTCCACAGAGGGTGAAAGGTGAGATTGCCTCGTTCGTGTTAGACTCCAGGTAAATTCCAATAGCAGAAGCTATCCTCTCACAAACCCCCTTGTCTGTGAGTAACATTGCATCCAACCTCCACGAGCGCAGCCCACCTCCAAACACAAATCCACATAATGCGGAGCGTGGTCAGATATGTCAATCGCTGAATACTCCACCCCCACCACACCGGGGAGTAACTCACCCACTACAAAGAAATCAATCCAGGAGTAGACCCGATGTACATGCAAAAATAAGGGAAACTCCTTCCCCCTCGGGTATCTGAATCACCACAGGTCCCCCCCCCCCCTCCCCCCCAACTGCTCCATAATCACTAGCAGCCCCTTTGCCACTCCTAATGTTGTATAGCACTTGGGACACGACCTATCTAGTCTTGGATCAAGCTCGCATTTAAAGTCGTCCCCCGTGATTAACTAATGTGAGTTCAGGTCGGGGATGGCTGGCAGCACCCTCTTGATAAAATCCGTGTCCACCCAGTTCGGCGCACATATATTCACAAGGCCACCAGAGTATCCGCCAACACTCCACTCACTATCACATATCTCCTCCCTGATTCTACGAAAATATTAGCTACCAACAAAGCCACCCTTCTATTGATCAGCACCATGGTCTCCCTCGTCCTCACAGCAAAACTCGAGTGGAATACTTGCCCCATCCATCCCTTCCTCAGCCTTGTCTGACCTCAAACTCTCAGGTTCGTCTCCTGCAAGAAAACCACGTCCACCTTCGAACATTTAAAATGGGCAAATACCCGAGATCTTTTAACTGACACATTTAACCCCCTTACAGTCCATGTAACCAGCCTGATTGGGGACCTCTGGGCCGCCTCCCTACTGTGATCAGCCATATCCCACCCGCAAGGAGGTCCAACGGGGCCCCACCTCACCGTGGCTCCAGGCCCACCCAAGATGGTGAAATGAAATGAAATGAAAATCGCTTATTGTCACGAGTAGGCTTCAATGAAGCCCCTAGTCGCCACATTCCGGCGCCCTGTTCGGGGAGGCTGGTACGGGAATCGAACCGTGCTGCTGGCCTGCCTTGGTCTGCTTTCAAATCAGCGATTTAGCCCAGTGTGCAGGTCAAACCAGTATCTCAACAACGAAACCTTTACTGTCAGCAGTCTGTCCCTCCCCCGCCCCAACCGCTCCCCCTTCCCCCGCACACCAAACAAACAACCCACACCACTCCTGCCAAACCCACCCCTCCCCTCCCCCTACTCAAACAAAGAAAACCCAACCACCCTAAGTTTGTTACCTTAATGAACAAAGAAACACACCGCACCCCCCCCCCCCCCCCCCCATAGGCAACCAGCCACAGCTCTCTCCCCCACTTTGCTCCTGTTAACTAGCATCTCTGCTAGCAGAGTGACGCCCAACAGGGAAAAAAATCAAGTTATACACAAAATAAATAAGCTAACAGCCCCCCTACCTCAACCCAAGTCTAATATTGAACATTATACAAACCCATCCCCACAGCCACTACCTCACTTCCCAGCTTTTCCAACAATACTGTGAGAAATTTAAAACCAATAACCCAGATACAAGATAAAGGACATAACAGAAACATGAGATACACAACGAGCACGAAAGTAAACAAAAACAACACTCAGGAGTATCTAACTACTTCAATTAAACTTCTCCAGTCCGTGTTTCTTTGCAAAGTCATTTGTCTCCTTCGGCTTGTCAAAGTAAGGGTCCCTGTCTTCAAACGTGACCTGCAGGCAAGCTGGGTACACCACTCTGAGCCTCTATTTGCTCTTATAAAGAGTTGCCTTAGACTTATTGAACCCCGCTCACCTTTTTGTCAGTTCTGCCACACCATTCTGATAGATGCTGATGGTCAGGTCCTCCCATCTGCATTCTCGGGTTCCTTCGCCCACCTCAGGATCTTTTCTTCATCCAAGTACCTGTTGCATCAGATTATGATTACCCATGGTGGCTCCCAGATCTGGACCTCTTCGCAACAACCCATGGGCTTGTTTCACTTCAGGAGGGTTTGCGAAGATCCCCTCCCCCACCAGCTTCCCAAACATCTTTGCCACATAGTCCATGGCATTGGCACCTTCTATGCTCTCCGGCAGAACAACGATCCTCAGGTTTTGACGTCTGGAGCGATTCTCCAGGTCGTCGACTTGACCTTCAATGTCTTCTGCTCCTCTGCCAACATCGCCATCTCTGCCTCCAAGGAGGCAATGTGATCACCATGGTCCATGATGGCCTCCTCCACCTTAAAAATCATCGAGCCCTGTACCGCCAACAGTTGTTCCATCCTGTCCAGAGTTGCATGAATGGGCTCAATCACCTTTGCCAGGTCGCCCCTGACTGCCTGCCTGTTTCCTGAACTCCACCGCCAGAAATTCCACCAACCTCTCATTTTGTCCACTGAGAGGGCAACGATAACACAGGGACCTCAGCCATTATTTCCCCTTCTGCGACAGTGGGTTTTCTGAGTCAAACGAGGAGCCCTTACTCAACTTATTCCTTGTGTTATAACCTCCCATACCGGAGGAGGAATCCGAACTCTCCACGCTTTTCCACCGGAACAGCACCTGAAAATGGGCAAAAAAGGGTCAAGAACTAAATCCCCAACCTTGCATGGGCCTGTTCTTTTCATGGCTGCCAACAGAACCACCAAATGATCTACTCTTATTCCTATTCTCACAGTGAAGAGCAAAGATTTTACAGGGACCATAAAGAGTTTGGTAAGAGAAAGAAGATCTTTGATGTGCTGAAACTTTCCGATAATTACATTCAATTAATCTGTGAAGGTGTGTCAAATTATCTCTCAGCTGTTTAGTGGGCAGTACCTCTACACCTATCCCTGTTCTTATTGGGCTGGGCCTATTGCATTAACAGTGCCAATGTTAAGCTCTCTGGCATCCTCTGGAACATCTATCAGTAGCCCTTTCCTCTTTATTAAATTGTGAAGCAAGCATTATCACAATTTTCAAGACAGAATTGTGCACTTACGGCAAGACACCGCTAGGCCTATTTAGGTGTTTGAACCTTGTTTTGAGGCTCACCAGACCATGGGGGTAAGATTTCAAAAACAACTAAGATATTCAGGGTGAAAAGAGCATGGTGCTTAAGACAATGCACGAGAGGACATAGGCATGGTGGCTTTAATGCAAATCCAGGCTACTCACAACATTTAAATAGAATCTCCTTTTCAATGACTAGGCCACTAGTTGCTCAAAGACTCCAGGCATATTATGGGGTGCAATCCTATCTGGAAAGATGCTGGGGCATGAGTAAGTTTTGGGCAGGCTTCCAGCATGCTACACACCAGCCAGGAGCAGAGAGCAAACAATAAAAAAGAGTCCAAAACAAAAACCAAGATCAACTTCACTATTACGAAAATGGAAAACTAGTGCAGTACGCTCAGGTGAAAGGGATTTAGGTGTTCTCGTGCATGAGGGCCAAAAAGATATTTTTACAAGTGCAGCTAATTAAGAAGGCAAATGGAATCCTATCCTTTATTATGAGAGGTATTGAACATAAAAGTTCCGCTTCAATTATACAAGGCATTGGTGAGAGCACATCTCTAATAATGTGTGCAGTTTTGGTTTCCTTGATTAAGGAAGGATGTAAATGTGTTGGAGGCAGTTCAGAGGAGGTTGACTAGATTGGTACCTGGAATGAGCAGTTGTTTTATAAGGACAGGTTCAAAACACTGAGCTTGTTTCCAGTTGAGTTTTGAAGAGCGAGGGGTGATTTGATTGAAGTGTGTAAGATCCTGTACATTATTGACAAGTTGGACATCTTGTGGGTGAGTCCAGAACTAGTTGGCACTATTTTAACATTAGGGATTGCCCTTATAGGTCAGAGATGAGGAGAGATTTTTTTCTCTCAGAGGGTTGGTGCGACTTTGGAACTCTCTGCCTTGGAAGGCGGTGCAAGGGAGATCACTGAATATTTTTAATATGGAGGTAGATAGATTCCTGTTGGACAAGGGAATCAAAGGTTTTCGGGGCTAGATGGGGAATGTGGAACTCAACACAAACAGATCAGCAATGATCTTATTGAATGGCAGAGTAGGCTTGATGAGCCAGATGGCCTACTCTGCTCATATTTCATATATTGGTATGTATGTTCAGTACATCAGGCATCCCTCCAACTATGTTATTGCTCTCATTTTTATTAGGAATTATTTAGCTCAATCAATCTTTCCATTCTCCCACAATCTGAAGGAATTTTCAAACCTAAGGCTATTGTTTATTCATCATTCATTTTCTCTTTAACTTATTTTCCCTTCTAGGCGGGAACATGAGCTTTGTCCCTTCTTCTGGTTTCCTTTATTTAAAATGCTTTCTTCCCTGGCAAAAACGCGACAAACTTTATCGCTTTTCATAGAAATTAGAATGATATTAAGTACTTTCCTGATTTATTAGCCAGCAAATTTTTAATTTGCTCACACAACTTATAAAGTTTAGTTTATAATAATATAATATTCTCTGAGGGAGAATTCAGGATGTCCAATTCACCTAACAGCATGGGCGCGATTCTCGCCGTGAAAACTGGCCGTGTTTCACGCAGCCTGCGCGCCCCCTCCCGGGACCCGATTCTCCCCCCCGGGCGGAACCGTCGCTAAGCACGATGACGTTAGCACGATGACGTCAGCCGCGCATGCGCGGATTGGACGGCTCCAACCCGCGCATGTGCGGATGACGTCATCGCGCATATGCGTCAAACTCGCGCATGCGCGGGCCGTCATGCCCCTCAGCCGCCCCGCGGACTGATCCTGCGGGGCGGCGGAGGAACAAAGACGTGCGCGGGTATCGGAACCCGCTGCCCGCGATCGGTGGGCACCGATCACGGGCCCATGCCACCCTTGGCACGGCCGTGGTGCGGCCGTGCCAATCGGTGCCATGGTTGTCCAGAACGGCACTTTGCGGCTGTTTTCACGAACAGTGAGAGCAGGTGTGTTTGCGTTCGTGAAAACGGCCGTAAAGGCCTGGGAACTCAGCCCATCGGCCAGGGGAGAATCGCTGTTCGCCGTAAAAAAGGGCGAGCAGCTATTCGTGTCGTGAGGCGGCCGTGGGGGGGTGGGGGGGGGGGGGTGGGGAGAGAATAGCGGGAGGTCGGGAAAAATGTCGGGAAGGCCCTCCCGCTATTCTCCGACCCGTCGTGTGCAGCGGAGAATCACGCCCATGTCTTTTGGGACTTGTGGAAAGGAACCAGAGCACCCGGAAGAAACCCACGCAGACATGGGGAGAACGTACAGACAGTGACCCAAGCCAGGAATCGAACCTGGGTCTCTGGTGTCATGAGGCAACAGTGCTAACCACTTTGCTACTGTACCACCCAAAATATAGTCCAGGACACCTTAGGTGTGGTCAGGCATCCTTTTCTGGAGGTCAGCTGGGATAGGGATGGTGCCCCTTGGAATTGCTAAGGTAGGCATGAATGTGCTCAATAAATGCACAAAAACATTAACTGTCAAGATCGTTGGAATTGTTAAAAGTGTCAAATGAACTGTCAAAGCAACCTGCAAACTTTTTCAGCTTCAAACGCTTGCTCGTTTAAATTTGGAAAAATGTTTGTCCATAGTGTTTTGGAAAAAAAAACTTGCTCTTTCATTTTGTCTGTGACATTAGCCTGAGAAATTCTACAGAATCTTAGAATCCCTACAGTGTTGAAGAAGACAATTTAGCCCATTGAGTCTGCACTGATTCTCCAAATCAGCAAATCATCCAAACCTAGGTCCACTCCTCTATCCCCGTAACCCTGTGCATTGATAATGGCCAATCCACCTGACCTACATATCTTTGGACACTAAGGGCCAATTAAGCATGACCAATCCACCTAACCTGCACTGCTTTCGACTCTTAGGGGCAATTTAGCATGGCCAATGTACTAAACCTGCCACAAATTTGGTTTGTGGAGGAAACTGGAGCACCTGAAGGAAACCCATGCAGACACAGGGAAACATGCAAACTTCTCACAGTCAGTCAAGGCCAGAAATGAACACAGGTCCCTGGTGCTGTGAGGCAGCAGTACTAACCACTGTGCCACCATGCCACACTTGGCAGAATTCCTGGCTCCGTGAACTCTTCTCTTAAGAGCTGCTGTCTGAACTACCAACTTTTGCTCCAGGGGGCAGCCTAGAATAGGAGTTTGAGAGGGGTGGGGGTAGTAGAAGGAGGGAGCAAAAATGGTTCTGGCATGGGTAACATATTTTGGCACAGTTAAAATGCCTGCCTTTAGAAAGGCCCATTTGAGAAGTAGGTCCTCAATTGTGAAGTACCTGTGCTTCAGAGGAAACGTCATTGGCTTGTCAGGTAAGTGTCAAAACTGTAAACGGGTCTGATTGTTATTCAACCCTGGAACAGATGTCCCATCATTTTCTTTCCTGATGGGAGAATTATTGGGCGCAATTCTCCACACTCACGACGGTGCGGAGAATAGCGGGGTTCGTAAAATTTTACGGCCACGCTAGTCTGACGCCCTCCCGCTATTCTCCCCCCCCCCCCACGCCCGACTCCCGATACGAATCGCTGCCGCCGTTTTTTTACGGCCAGCAGCGATTCTCAGCTGGCCGATGGGCCGAGTGCCAAGCCCTTTACGGCTGTTTTTACGAACGGCAAACACACCTGGTCTGGCCGTTCGTAAAAACGGCCGTAAAGTGCCGATTTTGAAAACCATGGCACCGATTGGCACGGCAGTACCACGGCCGTGCCAAGGGTGCCATGGGCCCGCGATCGGTGGGCACCGATCGCGGGCAGCGGGTCCGATATCCGCGCACTCTTTGTCCTTCCGCCGCCCCACTGTATCACTTCGCGGGGTGGCTGAGGGGCATCCCGGCCCGCGCATGCGCGGGGTTCGCGCAAATGCGCGATGACGTCATCCGCGCATGCGCGGGTTGGAGTCTTCCAATCCGCGCATGCGCGGCTGACGTCATGTGACGCGTCAGCCGGCGCAAACTCTGGCAAGCGGGCTTAACGAATTTCGTTAAGCCCGCGATGCCGGAGTTCACGGCTGCGGCATACTAGCCCCGACCGGGGACCAGAATCGGTTCCCGGTCGGGGAGGGGGGGCTGGCGTCAAACCCACCCGGATTTGACGCCAGCCTTACGATTTCTCCCTCTCTGGGAGAATCGTGCCCATTATTGTTGCTGACTAGTCAAAGTGTTCTCTCCTGAACCATTGAAAGCGTGGAGTGGATCTTCAACGCACACCATGGAAATGGCATCATCTTGCCATCATTACCTAGTAGAGATATTCTGCAGTCATGTAGTTAGCTTCCAAGACTCAGTGGGCTGATGAATGATGAACAGATCATTATCCAATCCACTTGCCATCTTGCTACCCATCTGTCAGGATGTGCCCACACTGTTGTCCCTTGAACCTGTCCCTCAGAACTACACATTGTCACTGCATAACAGTGTGACTGAGAGAAAGGAAATTATAATATTCTCAGTTTTGTTCTGCAAACAGAGACTGTTTACTGCTGAGGTAAGACAAATGTTAACTTTATTGGAACATCTGTGAAGGTAGGTGATATAAAATCTGAGCACCCTGGGAAGGTAGGTGATATAAAACCTTACCCCAGGTTCCAGCGGCCTTCATTTTTGGGAGCGGGAGGGAGAGAGAGAGCCGGGGAGCAGTTTGGGAACAGGTAAGTGATAGATATTCTGCTATTCTGAGTGATTCGACTAGGGGGTGGGGGGACTGAAAAGTGATGTCACAGGAAAGCTGTGACCTGATTGGCTGGTATGGAATCTGCACTAAATATAAAAATTAAACATTGTTAAACTAATTAAAAATAATTAAATAATGACTTAATCATAAGTTAGAAGGGTATGTAAGCAAGAAACTGGAGAGTACTGTATTTAACATTTACATTTATAGCAGAAATCTAGTCCTAGGAAACATATAGTTAACAGTAACATTTTCTTATTTTTAAAAAATTTATTTTTTTATCTAATTTACTAATTAATTAACGCAATGTCAATTAGAGGGGTGCAGTGCTCTGACTGTGAAATGTGGCAGATCCAGGAGGCTTCTAGCGTCCCGGATGGCTTCACCCAACTGGAGCTCCTCACAGGTCGCATGGTTCGGTTGGAGAAGCACTCGGATGCACTTAGGAGCATACAGGTGGCGGAAAGTGTCATAGATGGCAGTTATCTAAATGTGGTCACACCCAAGGTGCAGACAGAGAGATGGGTGACCACCAGAAGGGGAAGGCAGTCAGTGCAGGAATCCCCTGTGGTTGTCCCCCTCTCGAACAGGTATACCCCTTTGGACACTGTCTATCCGATAGCCTATCCGGGGAAAACAGCAGCAGCAAGAGCAGTGGCACCATGGCTGGCTCTGATGTTCAGCAAGGAGGGTCAAAGCGCAGAAGAGCAATAGTCATAGGGGACTCTATAGTCAGGGGCACAGGTAGGCGCTTCTGTGGACGCGAAAGAGACTCCAGAGACTCCAGGATGAATGTTGCCTCCCTGTGCCAGGGTCCAGGATGTCTCAGAATGGGTAGTGGACATCCTGAAGGGGAGGGCAAACAGGCAGAGGTCGAGGTACATATTAATACTAACGACATACGCAGGAAGGGGGATAAGGTCCTGCTGCAGGAGTTCAGGAAGCTGGGCAGAAAGTTAAAAGACAGGACCTCAAGGGTTGCAATATCGGGATTACTCCCTGTGCCACGTGCCAGTGAGGCTGGACATAGGAAGATAGAGCAGCTAAACATGTGGATAAACAGTTGGTGTAGGAGGGAAGGTTTCAGTTATCTGGACCACTGGGAGCTCTTCCAGGGCTGTTGTGACCTGTATAAGAAGGACGGGTTGCATCTAAACTGGAGAGGCATAAATATCCTGGCCGTGAGGTTTGCTAATGTCACATGGAAGGGTTTAAACTAGTATGGCAGGGGGGTGGGTACCAGAGCAATAGGTCAGAGGGTGAAAAAATTGAGGGAGAACTCGGAAATAGGGCCACTATGGCTTTGAGGAAGAGCAGACAGGGTGATGTTGCTGAAAACAGCGGAACTGGTGGCCTGAAGTGCATTTGTTTTAATGCCAAGAAGTATAACAGGTAAGACAGATGAACTAGAGCTTGGATTAGTTCTTGCCCTTACAGAGACCTGGTTGAGGGAAGGACAGGTTTAGCAGCTAAACATTCCAGGATTTAAATGTTTCAGGCAGGATAGAGGGGGTGTAAAAGGGGTGGAAGAGTTGTGCTACTGGTTAGGGAGAATATCACAGCTGTACGGAGGACACCTCAGAGGGCAGCGAAGCTATATGGGTAGAGATCACGAATGAGAAGGGTGCAGTCACAATGTTGGGGGTTTACTACAGGCCTCCCAACAACCAGCGGAAGATAGAGGAGGAGATAGGCAGACAGATTTTGGAAAGGAGGAAAAGCAACAGGGTTGTGATGGGAGACTTTAACTTCCCCAATATTGACTGGGACTCACTTAGTGCTAGGGGCTTGGACAGGGCAGAGTGTGTAAGGAACATCCAGGTGGGCATCTTAAAACAATATGTAGACAGTCCAACTCTGGAAGGGGCTGTACAGGACCTGGTATTGGGTAATGAGCCCAGCCAGGTGGTAGAAGTTTCAGTAGGAGAGCATTTTGGGAACAGTGACCACAATTCAGTAAGTTTTTAAAGTGCTGGTGGACAAGGATGAGAGTGGTCCTAGGGTGAATATGCTAAATTGGAGGAAGGCTAATTATAACAATATTAGGCGGGGACTGAAGAACATAGATTGGGGGTGGATGTTTGAGGGTAGATCGACATCTGACATGTGGGAGGCTTTCAAATGTCAGTTGAAAGGAATTCAGGACCAGCATGTTCCTGTGAGAAAGAAGGATAAATATGGCAAATTTCGGGATCCTTGGATAGCGAGAGATATTGTAGGCCTCGTCAAAAAGAAAAAGGAGGCATTTGTCAGGGCTAGAAGGCTGGGAACAGACGAAGCCTGTCTGGAATATAAGGAAAGTAGGAAGGAACTTAAGCAAGGAGTCAGAAGGGCTAAAAGGTGTCACGAAAAGTCATTGGCAAATAGGGTTAAGGAAAGTCCCAAGGTTTTTTACACATACATAAAAAGCATAAATACATAAAGGGTAGCCAGGGAAAGGGTTGGCCCACTGAAGGACAGGGGCGGGAATCTATGTGTGGAGCCGGAGGAAATGGGCGAGATACTAAATGAATACTTTGCATCAGTATTCACCAAAGAGAAGGAATTGGTGGATGTTGAGTCTGGAGAAGGGTGTGTAGATAGCCTGGGTCACATTGAGATCCAAAAAGATGAGGTGTTGGGCGTCTTGAAAAATATTAAGGTGGATAAGTCCCAAGGGACTGATGGGATCTACCCCAGAATACTGAAGGAGGTAAGAGAGGAAATTGCTCAGGCCTTGACAGAAATCTTTGGATCCTCACTGTTTTCAGATGATGTCCTGGAAGACTGGAGAATTGCCACTGTTGTTCCTTTGTTTAACAAGGATAATCTAGGGAACCACAGGCTGGTGAGCCTTACGTCAGTGGTTGGGAAATTACTGGAGAGAATTCTTCGAGACAGGATCTACTCCCATTTGGAAGCAAGTGGTCGTATTAGCGAGAGGCAGCACGGTTTTGTGAAGGGGAGATCGAGTCTCACTAACTTGATAAGAGTTTTTTTTTTTCTTTTTTTTTTCTTAAATTTAGATTAGCCAATTATTTTTTCCAATTAAGGGGCAATTTAGCGTGGCCAATCCACCTACTCTGCACATTTTTGGGTTAAGGGGGCGAAACCCACGCAGGCACGGGGAGAATGTGCAAACTCCACACGGACAGTGACCCAGAGCCGGGATCGAACCTGGGACCTCAGCGCCGTGAGGCGGTTGTGCTAACCACTAGGCCACCGTGCTGCCCTGATAAGAGTTTTTTGAGGTCACAAAGATGATTGATGCAGGTAGAGCAGTGGATGTTGTCTATATGGACTTCAGTAAGGCCTTTGACAAGGTCCCTCATGGCAGTCTGGTACAAAAGGTGAAGTCACACGGGATCAGAGGTGAGCTGGCAAGATGGATACAGAACTGGCTAGGTCATAGAAGGCAGGGAGTAGCAATGGAAGGGTGTTTTCTGATCAAAGGGTTGTGACTCGTGGTGTTCCACAGGATTCAGTGCTGGGACCTTTGCTGTTCTTAATATATATCAATGATGTGGAGGAAAATGTAACTGGTCTGATTAGTAAGTTTGCGGACGACACAAAGGTTGGTGGAATTGCGGATAACGATGAGGACTGTCAGAAGATACAGCAGGATTTAGATCGTTTGGAGACTTGGGCGGAGAGATGGCAGATGGAGTTTAATCCGGACAAATATGAGTGATGCATTTTGGAAGATCTAATGTAGGTAGGGATTATACAGTAAATGGTAGAACCCTCAAGAGTATTGACAGTCAGAGAGGTCTTGGTGTACACAGAAGGTAGTGGGTGCCAGAAACTACTTCCGGAGGAGGTGGTGGAAGCAGGGACGATAGTGACATTTAAGGTTTATCTTGTCAAATACATGAATAGGATGGGAATAGAGGGATACGGACTCCGGAAGTGTAGAAGATTTTAGTTTAGATGGGCAGCATGGTCGGTCCAGGCTTGGAGGGCCAAAGGGCCTGTTCCTGTGCTGTACTTTTCTTTGTTCTTTGTTCTTATCTCTTAATGTGCCTTCCTTGCAATGAGGTCAACAAGACAAAGAAAGATCATGAGACATTGCATCATAGAAGAATCATAGAATTCCTACGGTGTAGAAGAAAGCATTCCGCCCATTGAGTCTGCACCAATGCTCTGAAACAGCACCTTGCCTCGGCCCACCTGCCCACCCTAGCCCCGTAACCCCTTACCCTGACCTAACTGCACATCTTTGGACTGTAAGGGGCAATTTAGCATGGCCAATCCTTCTAACTGCGCAGTGGGCTAAGACAGCTGGCTTGTAATTCAGAACAAGACTAGCAGCGCAGGTTCAATTCCCGTTCCAGCCTCCCTGAACAGGGATGTGGCGACTAGGGACTTTTCACAGTAACTTCATTGAAGCATGCTTGTGACAATAAGTGATTATTATTATTATTTTAACGTGCACATCTTTGGGACACTAAGGGGCAATTTAGTATGGCCAATCCACCTAACTTACACATCTTTGGACTGTGGAAGAAAACTGGAGCACCAGGAGGAAACCCAGCAGACGCTTTTCTGATTGAGACCTTAAGGTTTCGGTGAAAAGGGTCCAGAAGAGAAGACCAGTCCTCTACTTTGCTGGTCGCTGAAATGCCCCCGCAGCAACTGAGATAGCCTGAATTCAAATTGCAGCTGTGGTGAGTGGCGAAGGAGACAATCAATGCTCATGAACTCAGTGCAGGAAAAGGTTCAATGACCTTCTGCATTCCGGCAAGGTGAGAAGCTTGATTCATCCTCACAGAGCTCCACTTTGGAGCCATTGATGAAGACGGGAGTGTGGGTCGTGCTGCGCTTCCTGAATTTGATGATTAGTTTGCACAGAATACATGTGAAGGAGCACTCTGATACACAGACACAGTGAAGAGAAATACCCCTCCATGCATTATATATCATGCTGATATAAATTCACACTGTTGTTGCAAACCAGTAATTCGAACGACCAGAGATGGTTTGGAGTGTAGATGGGTCTGCCTGGTTGTCACCATCCATGCAGTGGAAAAGATGGCCATGGATATTGCCAGGGTTCCTGAACAGCTGTCAGTTGATGATGAAGAATCACCTTTGGGCAATCATTCCGGGGTCACCATCCAACTCTCAGACAACTTTGCCACCATGGAATCAAGATCCCAACCCTCGGGGCACTTTCTGCCGGGTTGGGTTTGTGCAAGTGGGAAATGTCCCAAAAATCGATGCCACAGTCTCAAAGGTCAGGTGTAACCATTAAACCAGAGTTTCCACTGCCAAATTGTGTTACAACAGAGAATTAGTAAAGTAGCTTTGCCTTAGGATTCGTGAAACGATTCCATCAATTGTATTGTTTTCAAAGTTAAATTGATTATTAAACCCATTCATATCAAAGATAACAGGGTTACGTTTAGATGGAACTTTTTCTTTGCTCATTCATGTTCCCTGTGCATTAGGTAAAGGGTAAAGTAGAATATGCTGCCAGAACAATTAATATGACTTCCCCCGAAAGAGATTTTGAAGATTCTCCTGGAGTTGGGAAATATGAGGTATCCCACCACATGTGAGATAATAGCTTTGGGAAACAAAGACATTTTGTAAAAGTAATCTTTTAGGTTTACCAAGGTTTTATGCTATTACCTGCCTTCGTTCTTTGTTGAGAATTCAGGAAACCTTCTCCCAAGCAGACACAGATGCAGAGTGTCTCCGGCTCTGCTAAATTCCACACCTGCAATATTTGTCAAGGTTTTCAGATAAAAACAAAAAAAGTAGGCTCCAGAGACTCTGCACATTATTTCAATTAAACATGGCTGACCTCACACTGGACAGAAGACATAAAGCTCAACAAGATTTTTTTTCTCGAAAATAACTTTCTTCTTTACCCTCTTTAAAAAGACAAGCACAGAAGGAAAACTGCTCTCCCTTGGAGACAAAACTGCGCAACATCTGCTTGGAGTAGCAGGTCCAGGTTCTCAAGGTCAAATGTCAAATCAACAACTGCCATTCAGCTTATTCAAAGTAACTTTTAAGAATCGAACATAAAGAAGAACTAAAAATAATAATATTTATTGTCACAAGTCGGCTTACATTAACACTGCAATGAAGTTACTGCGAAAAAGCACCTCAGATCGTTTAAGGGAGCCTAGCTGTAATATTTTTTACATTTCAAAAAAACCGTGTCCCTTTTGTTAAAATTTAGAAAATAGATGCAGGAATAGGCCATTCGACCCTTCGAGCCTGCACCACCATTCAATATGATCATGGCTGATCATGCAAATTCAGTATTCCACACCCGCTTTCTCTCCTTACCCCTTGTTCCCTTTAGCCGTGAGGGCCACGTCCAGCTCTCTCTTGAATATATCCAACGAACCGTCCCCAAAAGCGTTCTGTGGTAGAGAATGCAACAAGTTCACAAGTCTCTGAGAGAAGTTCTTCCTCACCTCAGTCCTAAATGAAATGAAATGAAAATCGCTCTTTGTCACAAGTTGGCTTCAAATGAAGTTACTGTGAAAAGCCCCTAGTCACCACATTCCAGCGCCTGTTCGCGGAGGCTGGTACGGGAATAGGTTACCCCTTATTCTTAAACTGTGACCCCTAGTTCTTGAAGTCCCCAATATCAGGAACATTTTTGCTGCATCTAGCCTGTCTAGCCCCATCAGGATTTTATATGTTTCTATGAGATGCCCACTGCTTCTTCTAAACTCCAGTGAATACAAGCCCAGTCGATCCAATCTTACTTCATATTCAGCCCTTCCATCCCGGGAATTGGTCTGGTGAACCTTCGCTGTAAACCCTCAATAGCAAGAGTATCCTTCCTCAAACCAGGAGATCAAAACTGCACACAATACTTGAGGTGTGGCCTCACCAAGGCCCTGTATAACTGCAGCAAGACATCCTTACTCCTATACTCAAATCATCTCGCTAGAACCCAATGAATAAACGCGAGTCTTGACCAGATTTCAGGAATAGTTTGATATAATTTTAGACATACCCACAGAGCCTCCAGAGCAGTTTCTGGGTCAATTTAAAATCATTCCCACTGTCCGGTAGCTGATGGCAATCAGATGCACTGCTGAAATTGGCACTTTGCCCAATTTTACTTACTATTGTCTTAACAGGCCCATCAGAACACCTCTGAATGGGGTGGACTGCTACAACTGAGTCTTATTTCTTTTGGACATATGACAGCATCAATAGAACCCTTGGAGAATTTGTGTTCCCATAGTTTTGTACATTTTTTCTCTTCTGTGAATGTGACCATCGCTGGCAAGGTCAGCCTTTACTGCACAATCTTGATACCTGGGGAAGGTGGTGGTGAGTCAATTCCTTGGATCACTGCACTCCAATTGTATGTAGCAGTTTTGACACAACTGAGTGGCGTGCTAGACCACATCAGAGGGAGCTAATCACTTTGGAAATGTGTTGCTAATCAAGGCAACCAAATAGCCCTGCTATTCCTTCTATTCTTGTGTCAAGGTAATGAACAAAAAAAAGTGCATTGGAAAAGCACTGCAACACCAGAACTTGGTGGCACTGCGCCATTTCTGTGGGCCAGCTGGAAGTCACTTGGCCGAGATATTAGTTCCTTGGCAAGTAGCTTGGATGGGACTCAGCTGGCATTGTACATGACAATTGCAAATTCATTACTGTCAGCGGTAGCACTTTCTCCTCAGATTCAGGAAGTTGTGGATTCAAATTCACTTCTGAGACATGAGTACGTAATTCCAGACTGACAAATCATACAATAGAGAGTACACTGCCCTGTCAAAGGAGCCAACCTTTGGTTGAGATGTTAAACTGAGGGCATGTTGCCCTCTCCGGTGAAAGATCATATTGCAAATGAGTAAGAGGCAAGCAGGAGAATTTTCCTAGTGCTCTGGGGCCAATATTTATCCCTCAAACACCATCAATAAGCAAAAGACAGACAGCGGAATTTTCCATTGGCGGGATCCTCCAATCCGCCGGCAGCACACCCACGCCCATGGATATCCCGACGGCGTGGAGTGTCCACAATGGGGAACCCTATTGGTCGGCTGCAGGAACGGAGAATCACGCTGTGGGCGGGAGCGGCCATGCCGGAAAACGCACTGGCAGACCAGAGAATCCTGCTCAAAATATCTGGTCATTTTCTAATTGCTGTTTCTGAGATCTTGTTTCCTATAGTACAAGAGTAACTAAATACTAAAGCAATTAAATCATTCTGGATCTTCGGGGCATGAAAGGTGCTTTACAAATACAATAATATTGTGGATTAGTATCAAAATAAACAGTCACACAACACCCAACATCCTCTCACTGAATAGCATCTAGAGATGTTGATGGCCAACAGAGAACATAGTAGAAACATTCAACAGGACAATCATCAAAAGTAGACTTTCCATAGAGAAATGAGGCCAAAATAGTTACAGCATGTCTTGATTTTGGGCTTGGGTGGTTGCAACCTGTTCTCTGCCCACACCAGTTCCAGTTGGAGTAAGCAACACATCAATTTGTTGCTGCTACACCATTCTTGATAGTAGCATCGGACTAAATGGCGTCCGCGCTGTCAACCGTCTCTACGCTCAGTTGATTTCTTGTTGCACCTGCTGACACCTTCTTTGTTTTGGGTGGGGGGGTGTAATGAGTTTGCTGAGAGCTGCAAAATGGCATCATTGGAGAATATTTGAGGTTGAATTCCTTATATACCATATTGGTGAGCGTGTTCGCATGGATACAGCGAATGTCCTTCACAGATATGGACAGCAGGCTGGTCAGCATTGCAATCAGCATGCAATGTTGATTTGACACCTGCAGTGCCATTTTTAACTCAATGCACCAGCTGGTGCCCTCTCTTAACCTCACAGAACTAAACATGCGTTCAGCAGCAGGAAAGACACCCTCCCCCACCAAACTAGGTAAAAGGACAAGCAACTACTTACAGGTTAATTGTTGCTTGATTTCTACTGGCTGTTGCTGTGACTTTTTGTGTGTGCACTCATCATTTTACATTATAAAAATCTATAGGGTGTGATGTAGTAGAACTTGAATGAATTTTTGCTGACTTCTTCCAAACTAGTTGCTCCCCAGGCATGGATACACTGCTTCATATTCAGGCAATACAGCATGGCTTGAAGAATGAATCAAGGGCTCCACTATGAACAGGAAAACTGCCAGAAGTGAGGGAGGGAGGAGGTATGAGGAGAATGACTATCAGCTGGAGGCGATATCGGACCCAGAATATTCAGGGAGAAATTCTGCTACCTCAACCTTAGGGAGGAAAAATGGGCTGGATTTTATGCAGAAACAGTGACCTCAAAATACTGTTGGTCACACAGCTAGCGCATCCAGGTTTATTTGATGTGGTACTTTGTATAGCTCATAAAATAGCAGTGTTTGGTGGGAGAAGTCATTAAGTGGCCATTAATTATCCAGCTAAGGTCCTCAATTGGTCCAGGGCAGGTGAGCTACCAACAATCCTGCATCCACACCCCTCCCCACCTGCCAGCTGCTTCCAGGACAGGGTGGTGGTGCAAAATTCTAGCCAACGTCATTGATGTCTGTGCTTTGATAAGGATGGCCTCACTGAAATCTGCTATTTACTGCAGCCACAACCTCAGAGAAGATAAGCACTGCATTGCCAATGACTATGAAGAGGTCTGTGCTGATGAATGTTTGTGTGCCTGGATCCTTCCAGACTGAAATAAGTACTTACAACAATTTTTCAGTTTGTCATCCACTGCATAATATGCATTTAATGGGAATTTTATGGAAAAACATGGTAGCACATTGGGTTAGCACTGTTGCTTCACAACACCAGGGTCCCAAGTTCAATTCCGGGCTTGGGTCACTGTGTGGAATCTGCACGTTCTCCCCGTGTCTGTGTGGGTTTCCCCCAGGTGCTCCGGTTTCCTCCCACAAGTCCCGAAAGACGTGCTGTTAGGTGAATTACACGTTCTGAATTCTCCCACAGTATTCCCGAACAAGTGCCAGAATGTGGCAACTAGGGCCTTTTCAGAGTAACTTTATTGCAGTGTCCATGTAAGCCTACTTGTGATAATAAAGATTATTAAAGATTATTAATGAGTGCTACACTGCCACATTGAATGTATATAGCATGGTGAAATAAAACTGCCTCTGCCTAGATCACTCTGGAGGAACCCTGTAGCACTTGGAAGAGCGTGTGTCCAGATTTGTCATGAGTTGCTTCACGTAACACAACCTCACCATTATGAGGGGGCAGCCTATACTGCCAGCAGCTACAACATGAGAGAAATGGAAAGTTAAAAGAGGAAGGGAGGAGGGAACAAAGGCAGTACATTTCCACCCCAGCTTCTGTGAAGCTGTGGGGCAGCACGGTAGCACAGTGGTTAGCACAGTTGCTTCACAGCTCCAGGGTCCCAGGTTCGATTCCCGGCTTGGGTCACTGTGCGGAGTCTGCACGTTCTCCCCATGTTTGCGTGGGTTTCCTCCGGATGCTCCGGTTTCCTCCCACAGTCCAAAGATGTGCCGATTAGGTGGATTGGCCACGATAAATTGCTCCTAGTGTCCAAAAAAGGTTAGGTGGGGTTACGGGGATAGGGTGGAGGTGCGGGGATACGGTGGAGGTATGGGCTTAGGTATTGTGCTCTTTACAACGGCCGTGTGCAGAGTCGATGGGCTGAATGGCCTCCTTCTGCACTGTAAATTCTATGATAAGATAACATATCTGCAACACCAGTGACTGCAGTGCCAATTCTCATCCATCAACGTAACCTTTTCTCTATCAATGCCCAATCATAGCATCAGCTCGACCACAATACAAACATAAAATGCCACCAAATTTGGAAATGAAATCCTGCCATATTGCATACATAAGAAAACTAATCACCCTTGCATATTTCCTTACCACCTGACTCCCCAGCTGCGCCTTTGTCTGGTCTCGTGCTCCTAACCCAACGGTTGCAGAATGGCTGATGAATATCTGTTAATTTTCAGTGGAGGAGACTGCATATGGTCTTGAAGGGTCATCATGATCTTTGGACCTCGGAGGACAGCTGCACATTGTGCTAGATTTCATGTACTGCAGCAGGCCTGGGCTGAATGACTGGCAGGTAACAGTACAGACACACGCAGTGACAGTGGTGGGAGCATGAATGTTATCCAGACTGAGGACAACAGGTTTGATTCCATGAATAGACTGGGCCAGCAGCTCAGTAAACCTAGTAAATTGCAGACATGCAAACTTGTGAAATGGGATCAGGAGTGACCCATTTTGTTCTTCGAGGCTGCTCCCCCATTCAATAAGATCATGACGGGTTTGCTTTTGATTTGGATTGGATTGGATTTGTTTATTGTCACGTGTACCGAGATATAGTGAAAAGTATTTTTCTGCAAGCAGCTCAAAAGATCATTCAGTACATGGAAGAAAAGGAATTAAACACAATTCAAGAAAATACAAGAAAATGCATAATAGGGCAACACAAGATATACATGTAATGACATAAGCACTGGCATCGGATGAAGCATACAGGTGTAGTGTTAATGAGGTCAGTCAATAAGAGGGTCATTAGGAGTCTGGTGACAGTGGGAAGAAGCTGTTTTGAGTCTGTTCGTGCATGTTCTCAGACTTCTGTATCTCCTGCCAGATGGAAGAAGTTGGAAAAGTGAGTAAGCCGGGTGGGAGGGGTCTTTGATTATGTTGCCCGCTTTCCCCCGGCAGCGGGAGGTGTAGATGGAATCAGTGTATGGGAGGCAGGTTCGTGTGATGGACTGGGCGGTATTCACGACTCTCTGAAGTTCCTTGCGGTCCTGGGCCGAGCAGTTGCCATACCAGGCTGTGATGCAGCCCAATAGGATGCTTTCTATAGTGCATCTGTAAAAGTTGGTAAAGTTTGAATTCCATATTCCCATCTATCCAGATAATCTTGGATTCCCTTGCCTAACAAGAATGTATCATAGAATTATCATAGAATTTACAGTGCAGAAGGAGGCCATTTGGCCCATCGAGTCTGCACCGGCTCCTGGAAAGAGCACCCTACCCAAGGTCAACACCTCCACCCTATCCCCATAACCGTAACCCCACCCAAACACTAAGGGCAATTTGGACATTAGGGCAATTTAATCATGGCCAATCCACCTAACCTGCACATCTTTGGACTGTGGGAGGAACTGGAGCACCCGGAGGAAACCCACGCACCACACGGGGAGGATATGCAGACTCTGCACAGACAGTGACCCAAGCTGGAATCGAACCTGGGACCCTGGAGCTGTGAAGCAATTGCGCTATCCACAATGCTACCGTGCTACCTTCACTTTAAAAATATTCAATGACCTCGCCTCCATATATTTCTGAGGCAGTGACTCATGCACTAGAACAAAAAGATCCCTCTGCAACTCAGAAATCTGCAATCATTCACCATTTAAATAATGCTCGGGGCACAATCTAATGGAAAATGTTCTCAGTGTCATATGTGGCGGGTTTTTCTGGGAGTTCCTCATCGGCTATGTCGGTGAGTTATCCACCGCTATCTATCACTTAGTCACTTTTTTGGGCCCTGGGTAATTTCTCACCAGTTTAGCCCACACTTAGAATTGTTTTCATTACTGGGGAGCTGAACCTGTTGGCCAGGCCAGCTCCTCAGAAATTGGGCCACCATTTTGAAAGGGTGCTACAGTCTCTAAGTGAGCTTGAGGGTCCCTCACACCCTCCACCCATGAGCAATGTCACCCCCACACGCATGATGGACATTTCCCCCAAACCTTCCAAGTGAGGACACCCCACTATGGGGTCTCTGAGGGCCCCACACCCCTTACAGATCCCCCCTCCAGAACCCGCATTCCACACCCCCCCCCCCCCAACATCCCAGAGTCCCCTCCATACCTACCCTGAACCTTCCCCTCACCCTTCATACTTCCCTTCCATCCTCCTTTCATGGAAATGACCCCTCTCAGGCACCTGGGCACCCTAGTGATGCCACCATGGCAGTTTTCCTGCCGCTTTGCAGTGCCATCTGGGAATCTTGGTAGTGCCAGGGAGGCAGTGCCAGGGTGCCAGGCTGGCAGTGCCAAGGTGCCTTCTTTCCGGGAGGGGCGATGGTGGGGAGCTACTATGTACTATCCTTGACCACCCAGTTGCTCTGGCTTCCTCCCAAAGCCCAAAGATGTGCAAGTTAGGTGGATTGCCCTTCCTAAATTGCCCATAACCGTTGATGTGGCACCTTATCAAATGCCTTTTGGAAATCCAAGTACAGTACATCTACAGGCTCCCCTTTATCCACAGCACATGTTATTCCTTCAAAAACCTCCAATAAATTAGTTAAACATTATTTCCCTTTTACAAAACCATGCTGACTCTTTCCAATTACTTTGAGTGTTTCTAGGTGCTTGGCTATAATGTCCTTAATGATCGATTCTAACTTTTATTGGTAAAGGAATTGAGTTTCGGAGCCATGAGGTCATGTTGTAGTTGTACAAAACTCTGGTGCGGCCGCATTTGGAGTATTGTGTGCAGTTCTGGTCGCCACATTATAGGAAGGATGTGGAAGCATTGGAAAGGGTACAGAGGCGATTTACAAGAATGTTGCCTGGTATGGAGGGAAGATCATATGAGGAAAGGCTGAAGGACTTGAGGCTGTTTTCGTTAGAGAGAAGAAGGTTAAGAGGTGACTTAATTGAGGCATACAAGATGATCAGAGGATTAGATAGGGTGGACAGTGAGAGCCTTTTTCCTCGGATGGTGATGTCCAGCACGAGGGGACATAGCTTTAAATTGAGGGGAGATAGATATAGGACAGATGTCCATAAGACCATAAGACATAGGAGTGGAAGTAAGGCCATTCGGCCCATCGAGTCCACTCCGCCATTCAATCATGGCTGATGGGCATTTCAACTCCACCTCCCAGCATTCTCCCCATAGCCCTTAATTCCTCGCGACATCAAGAATTTATCTATCTCTGCCTTGAAGCCATTTAGCGTCCCGGCCTCCACTGCACTCTGCGGCAATGAATTCCACAGGCCCACCACTCTCTGGCTGAAGAAATGTCTCCGCATTTCTGTTTTGAAATCAGAGGTAGGTTCTTTACTCAGAGAGTAGTAAGGGCGTGGAATGCCCTGCCAGCAACAGTAGTGGACTCGCCAACACTAAACGCATTCAAATGGTCATTGGATAGGCATATGGTCGATAATAGAATAGAGTAGAGGGACTTTAGAGGGGTTTCACAGGACGGCGCAACATCGTGGGCCGAAGGGCCTGTACTGCGCTGTAATGTTCTATGGTTCTATGTTCTATGTCCTTCCTATGTCACCATGTTTGAACTGAAATATTATGGGCTGCACTACTGCCTCACAGCGAGGACCTGGGTACAATTCCAGAATTTGGTGACAATCTGTGTGGTGTTTGCACATTCTCCCAGTGTCTGCATGGCTTTCCTCCTGGTGATCCGTCTTTCTCTCAAAGCCCAAAGATGTGCAGGTTAGGTGGATTAGCCTTGCTAAATTGCCTGTTCAGTGTCCAAAAGGTTAGGTGGGGTTGCTGGGCTACGGGATAGATTGTGGTGTGGGCCTGGGTAGGATGCTCCTGTGAAGGAACGCGATGGGCCAAATAGCCTCCTTCTGCACTTTAGGAATTCTATAATCTATGACCTTCCAGAGGACAGACCTCAAGCAAACCTGCCTATGGTTTCCTGTATTTTGCCTCCCTCCCTCCTTGAGCACAAGGGATATATACGCTACTTTCCAAACTGAAGGAACCTTTCCAGAATCCAGTGAATTTTGGAAAATTAACACCAAAGCAACCAAAGCATCCACTATCTTATTAGCCATTTATTTGAAGACCCGTGGATGAAATCCATCAGGACCTGGATATTTGTCAGCCTGCAGCTACATCAGTTTGCTCCTCTTCCCCAGTGATTATAACTTCACCAAGTTCCACTGTCACTTCCACCTCTTGATTTACACTATTACAGGAATGTTTTTGTCTCCTTTACAGCGAAGACAGAAACAAAACATTTATATAATAATCTTTATCTTTATTGTCACAAGTAGGCTTACATTAATACTGCAATGAAGTTACTGTGAAAAGCCTCCTAGTTACCACATTCCGGTGCCTGTTTGGATACACAGAGGGAGAATTCAAAATGTCCAATTCACCAAACAAGCACATCTTTCGGGACTTGTGGGAAGAAACGAGAACACCCGGAGGAAACCCACGCAGACACAGGGAGAACATGCAGACTCCGCACAGTCAGTGACCCAATCCAGGAATCGAACCTGGGACCCTGGTGCTGTGAAGCCACAGAGCTAACCACTGTGCTACCGTGTCGCCCGGCCCATCATTCACCCATTATTTTCTTATTATTTACTATTAACTCCCCTTTCTCGCACTCCAGAGGACCCATATTCACTCCACTTACTATTTTCCTGTTTAAATATCTGTGGAAACTCTTGCTATCCATTTTATATTTCTAACTAACTTTCTCTCATACTCTAATTAATTTCCCATGATTAACATTTTGGGCATTTCTGCTATTCTTCATATGCTAACCAATCCTCTGACCTGCCATTCATCTTTGCGCAGTTTTATGTTTTTTCCTTCACTTTGATGCTTTCCTTAATTTCTTTACAACCGTGGGGATGGTGGGTCCTCCTCTTAGAATTTTTCTTTCCTGTAGGAATATGCCTATTCTTACCTATTCTTATTCCTTATTCCAGCTTAGTATCCCAATTCACTTCACCTAGCGCAGCTTTCAAGCCCACATAGTTGGCCTAATTCAAGTTTAAAATATTAGTATTTGACCCATTCCTCTCCCTTTGAAAACTGGATATAAAATTCAATCATATTGTGGATGCTGTTACCTAGGGTTGCATTTATTCTGAGATCATCAATTAATCCTGGCACATTGCACAGTACTAAATCTAATATAACCTGGACTTTGATTTTTCGTTCCTTCATGATGGCCGGATCCTCTGTTCCCGCTGCAGTGGATGGAGATTTGGCTGAGCGCCAGATTCTCCGACCTTGCTGGCAGCAGTAGTAAGGCGAACTCACAATGGAGAAACCCACCCCTGTTGTCTGGTTGGTTCCAGAATGTACTACTCCAAGAAACGATCACAGAACCATTCATGACCTCTTCATCCAGGTGGCAACAATAAATCTGATATTTTTGCAGTTTATTTTTTGGCGGACAGCCCAGAAAGGTCTTTTTGCACTTTGTATTTCACACCTCAAATGACAGCTGCATGCAAAGTTAGTGTTGGACTCCAATTGAATGCAATCTTTCTAACAAGCACCAAGCATTTCGGTCTATCTGCTTTTTCCTATTGGCCAAAAAGAATAAAAGATCAAATTCATAAAAAGTTTAAATAAGTCTGGAACATTTACCCAGCTTGCCCTCAATCACCAAGAAAAACCATCACCGTGAAATACAGTTTTGGGGTTAAATGTTATCCGGCTGGGAAAGGAAAGGAACGGAAGTAAACCCTCGGGAGCTAACAACCACTTCGGATTGGGTCTGGGCAATAAAACAAACAACTTAAGGGACAGTGTAAAGTATACCCATTAAGTCATTTTTTTGGTTGTGTTAGAAGTAAAAGAGGAAAGTTAGGTTCTGTAGTTTAAGGTATAAGTTGCTTCCAACAAGTGTTTAGTCAATAGTACTTTGCAGTCTGTTTGTTACAGTGAAAGTGTTAAAATGCGAATGCTGCATCCCCTGCCACCAAACTGGAAGAGGAAGTCAGTGCTACTGACATCACACCACCCATTTGCTGTCTCTATTTTTTTTTGAATGCCTGACTTGCCATCCCGCTTATCTCCCCATTGTTACCCCTCTTGTTGACACTCTCGCCATCCTTGCTCGTCATCCCCTCACTGCTTTTCTCGACACCCTCTCGCCGTCCCCTCGCTCTCCACTCATTGTCTTTATGACTGCCGCTTGCTGCCTCTCTCCCGCCACCTACTTGCCTCCTCACTTGGGGAGCAGGAGGACAAGTGGAGCATCGAGCATGGTCACAGAGAGGGGCACAGCAAGTGAGACGATGAGGGGGAAAAAAAACAGTAAAATGGGGAAACAGAAATACTGGTCTGTACTGGTCATGTATACTTTAAAATGGAACACCAGTAAATTGGGAAAATAAGAATACTGGTCCAAACTGTTTTTTCCTTTGTGGGGGCAGCAATCGGCAGGCGTTTAATACAGTGTTCTTTGAAGCAGGCAGCTATCTGCAGTATCACTGACAGTGCCATCACTGGCAATGCGACTGGGTGAGCAATGAGTGCGACCAAGCAGTTATAGTGGCTGAAAACACAACCAAACATGAAATCTTGTCATGTCATCCTTTTACCTATCAACTGGAGGTTCAAATGTATTTATTTTTTATGAGTCTCTACACAAATCGTAACACATTTGAAGATTAATTCACAGACCTCGACTACTTGTGTGAACTCTCTGCAGCATTGCATCCACATCCTCAGCTTTTGGTTCATGGCATACACTTCTATAACTATCTTTTTTGAGCATATGCCTGGAGGTCTCAGCCCCCCTGTGGATATAGGACATGTTTTCTTCCTTTCACCTCTTTCAACAAGACTTCTAGTGGAGTATTCATAAAACCTGGAACCGGCTCACTTACCATGTTTGCCCTTCATCACTGATTCCCAAGTCAGATATTCTCTTTCCAATATCCTGCTGCAACGCATCTCTCCTTTAAGAGGTGCAGGCTAGATTTAACTGGTGCTTGCAAGTTCCAATTCTGGGCCCCCTGCTGATATGTGCAGGCAATGAACAGCACACTTCATGCTGGCTGCACACAGCAATCATTCAAATGAACAGTCAGCACGAAGTTGATGTGCTGCCTGCATTATATTGAACAGAAATGAATTAATCTCACATTCCAATCCCCGTGCTTGTTTTCAGCTGTCCAATTTAGCTCCCGCTATCTTTATATATTTTTGGGATAAAAGTGTCTGTCCTGGTCCAAAAACAGCTCAATATCAATGAGGGGAAGGAGGGAAGAGATTTACTAGTCCAATAAGAGACTATCATGCATATTTTTTGGATGGGCAGCACGGTGGCGCAGTGGTTAGCACAGCTGCCTCATGGCGCCGAGCTCCCAGGTTCGATCCCGCCCTTCGGTCACTGTCTGTGTGGAGTTTGCACGTTCTCTCTGTGTTTGCGTGGGTTTCGCCCCTACAACCCAAAGATTTGCAGGTTAGATAGATTGGCCATGCTAAATTGTGCCTTAATTGGAAAAAACAAATTGATTTTTCTAAATTTAAAAAAAAATTTATTTTTTTGGATGAATACTCTTTAAAGGAACAGATATTTTTCTTAATCTCATGATACGTGCGGATATTTTCCTTGGTATATTAAAAATAAAAGTTCATCAGAAATATTCACAAATATCCATACTACATTAAGAAATCAAGTGTTGTCTGATTAATTGTACAAAATCCGAGTCAACTAAAATTATCTTACATGACATTTAAATTCGTATTTATTTTTTACATTGTTCACAATAGGCTGGAGCATATCATGCAATCTGAGCAGGTGGAACATTAAAATGCCCAGAGTTACTCACCCACCCTGATGCTGAGGATTCAGCTATAAGCTGTTTGGCAAAACCAACAGGTACCTTCTTAACGCAGAGCCATGTGTAGTTTTAAGTCCAGCCTGAGCACAGAAGTGGCAGCACCTGTAACTGGCAACAGGTGAGGATTGATCAGGCTACGAAAGGTAAATGCTTTAATTGCCTGGAGGACCAGGACTTTGCTTCCAGACCCAACAAAACTAAAACTTAGCCCTCCCCTGCTCTGGACTGCTCTGCGTATCCAAGATTTGACTGAGACGTCCTCGGAAACATCTCTGTTGAACAGGCAGATGTTTTCTCGGCCTTGGACTTTTTCCACCACTTCCTGTTGACTTCCTGCTTGGAATGTGTGGATAGTCAGCTAGTGAGACTCAAAAAAAAAACCCAGCTGTTAAAAGCATGCAATATGGATTCCATTGCTCTTCCACTAGAACATGTAACAGCAGGAGACGGTTGGAATTGGCAGAAACGACAGCTCAAACTGGTTTCCCTCAGGGCTCCATTGGATTCCCACCAACGGTATGGTGCAGGAGCAGTAGAACTCTCATGGAATTTCAATCCTGATGGCTTTCATTGTCCAGTCCCTTCTGAGCCCTTATTATTTTATGAGGCAGTGTTTTTATTGAATTGCCTTATAATTCAGAATGTTATAAATTTTTGCCTGTACATTTGTCAGCAACATTCAGCCACTTCTTGATGCTTTTTTTTAAATGTTGAGGCTGGCAATGAGAGGCAGTCAGACAATGAACACGTTTGGCTGGAGCAGGCTTCTGAACCCCACTGTCAAGCACAAATGGAGTTCTGGGGCTGGATGCTACATTGCCTGATGCCAGTAGTGGGTTTCCTGGTCCAGCAGAGAATGGAGCGTCGGCCGAAAAAACGGGATTGGCCCCGGCCGTCCATCTCATTCCAATGCTCCGAGCCATCACCGCCGCCGACAGTGAACTATACGCCCCACGCCAGTGGCAATTTGCCCCCATTTGCATCTGACTAACGGGCTGAAAGCCTGCATTGCCCCGCATCCCCATGATGCTCTAGCCCTCTCAACTGGGAGTCAGGTGGCCGTGAATTGATGCAAGTATTTACAAGCAGGGCCCGGGCGCCATGGCCATTGAGAGGGAGCAATGAATTAAGCAAATTTACTTGGGCGTGTATACCTGGACCTCAGGGAGCAGCATAGAATGACTTGGTCGCAAGTGCGTGGACTCGGGCTATCGCCCTCAGGGTCGGGGTACCCTGGTTGAGACCCCCCTTGTTGCATAAAATCATTTAAAGCCAAACCTAGCTGCAACTTGCAGGCTCCAGGCTGTCAACTGTTCACACTATACTGCAAATGCTCTGAGGGCTTTTGGTCATGTGGAAACCCAGCCAGCCCACCATCTGGAAACCTCATACCCCAGCAGTCTTGTCAATGGAATGGGCATGGCCATGCTCAATCACCGGTTTACCAGATGTTGGCATTCCTGAGTGCACTCCTCAGAAGTGCAGCCCCACAGCAGGGAAAGCAAAGGTTTAACAGAGCTCACCCCAAACAAGGAACACATGGATCAATGCAGCTGGAACACTCCCTGGCACACAGCTCCCTCAGAGTAACAGCATCACCGTGATACGATCAGCTAGCCCACCCCTGAGGATAATGAGATGTCTCCAAGCCCTGCCTGTCCACCGGGCCTAAACCACATCCACCCTCCCCCCGCCATGTCAGGAAATCCCTGTCACACCCTGTGTGTAGAACCCACGCCCTACATGTGGTGATATGCATCACTGAAAATACACAAGGGGTTAATGTAAATACACATAGACTAGATAGACACTAGAGGGAGCACCAGAGACATGACACACAGACATTCAACCAATAGGTCAGTAAGATAGACACGACCAATGGGCATTCACGATACACACAGAGGTGACACTGCCACAGGAGGGCATTACACCAACCCATATAAAAGGACACAGCACACGTGATCTTTCTCTTTCCAGTGGAGACACTCAGTGAGTACAGAGGGTTGATTTGAAACACATCACACCCACCACGTGGATTGTAGCAGACTGGTTTGTCAGTCTGAGTAGTTATAGCAGGATTAACAGGAGAGTCAAATCCAAGTAGGAGAATTGTTAACAGTTTAATAAATGTATTAAAGCTATCTCCAAGTCTGAACCTTCCTTTGTCAGAGTGCACATCAAGGAAGCAACTTATGCTACATCAAGAGCATAACAAAACACTACATACCGCAGCTAAGGCCCCAGCAAATGCACACATCCCTCTATCTCCCCTAACTGTCAGACCTGCCTGCACAGCAGTCTCTTAGCATGGAGACATGGCTGCACCGTGTGAATGTCTCCACCACACAACCAGTTGCCACCTTCCTGATGGGATAACACAAGAGACAGTCGACCCCACTGAGAGTGGGCCAGGGGCCACTAAGATAATTGCTAACAGCGGATGTCGGAGCCACCGGCACCCCTGATAGCAGGGACTGGTGGTGAGGATAGAGGCTCCTCACAACACAGACCAGGTGGCAGTCACTGTAAGGGACAGGGTGCAGTGTGGGATACGTCATCTCAATAATAATAATCTTTAATAGTGTCACAAGTAAGCTTTCATTAACACTGCAATGATGTTAGTGTGAAAATCCCCTAGTCGCCACACTACAGTGCCTGTTCAGGTACACTGAGAGCGAATTCAGAATGTTCAATTCACCTAACAGCACGTCTTTCAGGACTTGTGGGAGGAAACTGGAGCAACCGGAGGAATCCCACAGAGACACGAGGAGAGTGTGCAGACTCCGTACAGGCAGTGACTCAAGCCGGAAATTGAACCTGGGACCCTGGCGCTGTGAAGCAACAGTGCCCTTCCCCTTTACTATTTACTCTATACTGCAACTGTGCCACTCAAGTGTCATCCGTCTTTCTACTCTTCCACGGACTGGGGAAGGTGGGACCTCTATAGACAGGATGGTCTACATCTGAACCTGAGGGGCACCAATATCCTGGGGGGGAGATTTGTTAGTGCTCTTTGGTGGGGTTTAAACTAATTCAGCAGGGGCATGGGAACCTGGATTGTAGTTTTGGGGTACGGGAGATTGAGAGTATAGAGGTCAGGAGCACAGATTTGACTTCGCAGGAGGGTGCCAGTGTTCAGGTAGGTGGTTTGAAGTGTGTCTACTTCAATGCCAGGAGTATACGTAATAAGGTAGGGGAACTGGCAGCATGGGTTCGTACCTGGGACTTCGATGTTGTGGCCATTTCAGAGACATGGATAGAGCAGGGACGGGAATGGTTGTTGCAGGTTCCGGGGTTTAGGTGTTTTAGTAAGCTCAGAGAAGGGGGCAAAAGAGGGGGAGGTGTGGCGCTGCTAGTCAAGGACAGTATTACGGTGGCGGAAAGGATGCTAGATGGGGACTCTTCTTCCGAGGTAGTATGGGCTGAGGTTAGAAACAGGAAAGGAGAGGTCACCCTGTTGGGAGTTTTCTATAGGCCACCTAATAGTTCTAGGGATGTAGAGGAAAGGATGGCGAAGATGATTCTGGAAAAGAGCGAAAGTAACAGGGTAGTTGTTATGGGAGACTTTAACTTTCCAAATATTGACTGGAAAAGATATAGTTCGAGTACATTAGATGGGTCGTTCTTTGTACAATGTGTGCAGGAGGGTTTCCTGACACAATATGTTGACAGGCCAACAAGAGGCGAGGCCACATTGGATTTGGTTTTGGGTAATGAACCAGGCTAGGTGTTAGATCTGGAGGTAAGTGAGCACTTTGGAAACAGTGACCACAATTCGGTGACCTTTACATTAGTGATGGAAAGGGATAAGTATACCCCGCAGGGCAAGAGTTATAGCTGGGGGAAGGGCAATTATGATGCCATTAGACATGACTTAGGATGTGTAGGTTGGAGAAGTAGGCTGCAAGGGTTGGGCACACTGGATATGTGGAGCTTGTTCAAGGAACAGCTATTGCATGTTCTTGATAAGTACGTACCAGTCAGGCAGGGAGGAAGGGGTCGAGCAAGGGAACCGTGGTTTACCAAAGAAGTGGAATCTCTTGTTAAGAGGAAGAAAGAGGCCTATGTGAAGATGAGGCGTGAAGTTTCAGTTGGGGCGCTTGATAGTTACAAGGAAGCGAGGAAAGATCTAGAGAGAGAGCTAAGACGAGCAAGGAGGGGACATGAGAAGTCTTTGGCAGGTAGGATCAAGGAAAATCCAAAAGCTTTCTATAGGTATGTCAGGAATAAAAGAATGACTAGGGTAAGAGTAGGGCCAGTCAAGGACAGTGGTGATAAGTTGTGTGTGGAGGCTGAGGAGATAAGCGAGATACTAAATGAATACTTTTCGTCAGTATTCACTCAGAGAAAAGATAATGTTGTGGAGGAGAATGCTGAGACCCAGGCTATTAGAATAGATGGCATTGAGGTGCGTAGGGAAGAAGTGTTGGCAATTCTGGACAAGGTGAAAATAGATAAGTCCCCGGGGCCTGATGGGATTTATCCTAGGATTCTCTGGGAAGCCAGGGAAGAGATTGCTGAGCCTTTGGCTTTGATTTTTATGTCATCATTGGCTACAGGAATAGTGCCAGAGGACTGGAGGATAGCAAATGTGGTCCCTTTGTTCAAGAAGGGGAGTAGAGATAACCCCGGTAACTATAGGCCAGTGAGCCTCACGTCTGTTGTGGGTAAAGTCTTGGAGAGGATTATATGAGATGCGATTTATAATCATCTAGATAGGAATAATATGATTAGGGATAGTCAGCATGGTTTTGTGAAGGGTAGGTCATGCCTCACAAACCTTATCGAGTTCTTTGAGAAGGTGACTGAACAGGTAGACGAGGGTAGAGCAGTTGATGTGGTGTATATGGATTTCAGTAAAGCGTTTGATAAGGTTCCCCACGGTCGGCTATTGCAGAAAATACGGAGGCTGGGGATTGAGGGTGTTTTAGAGATGTGGATCAGAAATTGGCTAGTTGAAAGAAGACAGAGGGTGGTGGTTGATGGCAAATGTTCAGAATGGAGTTCAGTTACGAGTGGCGTACCACAAGGATCTGTTCTGGGGCCGTTGCTGTTTGTCATTTTTATAAATGACCTAGAGGAGGGCACAGAAGGTTGGGTGAGTAAATTTGCAGATGACACTAAAGTCGGTGGAGTTGTAGACAGTGTGGAAGGATGTTGCAGGTTACAGAGGGACATCGGTAAGCTGCAGAGCTGGGCTGAGAGGTGGCAAATGGAGTTTAATGTAGAGAAGTGTGAGGTGATTCACTTTGGAAAGAATAACAGGAATGCGGAATATTTGGCTAATGGTAAAATTCTTAGCAGTGTGGATGAGCAGAGGGATCTCGGTGTCCATGTACATAGATCCCTGAAAGTTGCCACCCAGGTTGATAGGGTTGTGAAGAAGACCTATGGTGTGTTGGCCTTTATTGGTAGAGGGATTGAATTCCGGAGCCATGAGGTCATGTTGCAGCTGTGCAAAACTCTGGTACGGCCGCATTTGGAGTTTTGCGTACAGTTCTGGTCGCCTCATTATAGGAAGGACGTGGAAGCTTTGGAACAGGTGCAGAGGAGATTTACCAGGATGTTGCCTGGTATGGAGGGAAAATCTTATGAGGAAAGGCTGATGGACTTGAGGTTGTTTTCGTTAGAGAGAAGAAGGTTAAGAGGTGACTTAATAGAGGCATACAAGTTGATCAGAGGATTAGATAGGGTGGACAGTGAGAGCCTTCTCCCGCGGATGGAGGTGGCTAGCACGAGGGGACATAGCCTTAAATTGAGGGGTAATAGATATAGGACAGACGTCAGAGGTAGGTTTTTTACGCAAAGAGTGGTGAGGCTGTGGAATGCCCTACCTGCAACAGTAGTGAACTCGCCAACATTGAGGGCATTTAAAAGTTTATTGGATAAGCATATGGATGATAATGGCATAGTGTAGGTTAGATGGCCTTTAGTTTTTGACTTCCCATGTCGGTGCAACATCGTGGGCCGAAGGGCCTGTACTGCGCTGTATCGTTCTATGTTCTATGTTCTATGTTCTACCGCAAATCAAATTTTGAATGATAATTCTCCTGTGAGAAGCCTTGAAATGTTTGACTGTTTTAAAGGTGTTGTAGTAATCCAAACTATTGCCTTCCCACAAGTGTTCAATAATCAGTTCTTTTTGCTTATACTCCAGGAGTTGCAATTCTATTGATACTCTGTTTTGTGCAGAAATGCAATTATGTGCTTCCTGGAGTATTCAAAGTTGGGTATTATCCTGTCAATCATTTTGGTGTAACTGAATATCCAGCGTAGATCATAGCTTTTTAAGTAACAAGCAATTATTTACAATTTACAGAGTGCAGTGAAATATGTGAATTCATCAGTACTAAAACAATGCAATAATTCAATGTCACGAGCAATGGTGAAGATTGACTCGGTTGTTAGTACTGTCACCATTTGCGGCATTGTGGTTTTTAAAGCTTCATGCCAAGATTCAAGCACATATTCGAGGCCATGCAGGAATCTGCAACCTGCAGCTACAGAGCTGCATGCAGCTTTCTGGGGTCTGCTGTACAGCTCTCAAACAAATGCACCTTTCAAATATTGAGTGAAGATGATTTGAGAAAATAGTTCCCCCAATGCAGATACATAAAAAGTACATTAGCTATCTAAACTTTCTTCTGTGCCAAATGCTTCACCAGGAATAATTGCATCCTGCACTATTACCCACCATCCATTCTCTTAGGTTGCATGCAGATATGCAAAAGTCATGATAAATAAAAAATCCAATAATTGGGAATTTGTTCTGGTGGTTGTATGTTTAAAGGAAAAACAAATTATTTTTAAAATCGAAATTGGAAATTAGATGGATTGGTTGGGTGCATGGAAAAAGGGTTTTGAAATGCTGATTAGCCTGGCAACACTGAACAAACTTTTACCGAAGGCAAGTTGGTAACAGTGGGAAAGGAAGTAATAATGATAATAATCTTTATAAGTGTCACAAGTAGGCTTACACTAACACTGAAATGAAGTTACTGTGAAAATCTCCTAGTCGCCACACTACGGTTCCTGTTCGGGTACACTGAGGGGGAATTCAGAATGCCCAATTCACCTAACAAACACGTCTTTCGGGACTTGTGGTCGGAAACCGGAGCACCAGGAGGAAACCCACACAGACACGGGGGGAACGTGCAGACTCTGCACAGACAGCGACCCAAGGGCGAATCGAACTTGGAACACTGGAGCTGTGAAGCAACAGTGCTACCCTCAGAGCAGTTGTACAGTGATTTACAAAACAAAATTGAAATGATTCAAAAAATTTAAGATATGCCTTTATCTTAGATGCTTCAGAGGGACAGGGCAGTGAAAATGGCCACACTAATCACTAGACAACAGGTTGAGAATATAAGTTAAACTCTGGGGACTTCCGCTGACATCATGTAAGAACACGCCACTTGAAAAGTGGCTCCCGGCAGGGTCTTTGTCCTTGATCTCTCTTTTATCTGTTCTTTTTTGGGAGGAATTTTGATGTCCAAACCCAGTTACTTGATCTGGTGGACTCTCGCCCAGCAGAGGCATTGCAAAAACATCGACAAACAAACTCAATGTGAAGAACGCTCAGGAGGGTAGTCCGTCGAAAAAACTTTAAGGAGGGAAGATGGCTGCCGTGCCCATGACATTAGACATGTTGGCTGTGGTGATGGTGCAGGTGCTGGAAAGATACGGCCATCAGATGGATAGGCAATTCAAACGGCAGGGCAAGGAGATAAATAAATCATTTAAAGCCACTGTTGAGGAGGCGTTGGACCCAATTCGCAAACAGCTTGTAAAGACCTCGAGTATGGTGAACGTGTAAGATGAGACATTGAAGGGGGTGGAAGAGGCCTTGTCGCAACTTGAGGATCGGTTTGCCTGAGGTTCAAAGTGGAGAATCTTGAGACAAGGTCAAGGCAGTTGAACGTCAGGTTGGTGGGGCTGCCGGAGGGAGTGGAGGGCTCGAAGCAGACCGGGTATTTTTCGGCAATGTTCTCTTGGCTGGTGGGAGGGAATTAGTTCTTCTCCCCTCCAGGGTTGGATAGAGCTCATCGGGCACGCAGGCAGAAGCCAAGTCCGAATGACCCACCGCAGGCAGTGATTATCCACTTTTACAGCACACAGTGCGGACATTGGGACTAAGCTGGCAAAGAAACATGCGGTTTTCAACAAGGTGAAGGCAGTGTTTTAGAGCAAGGGTGTGCAATTTAGGATGGTGTACTCAGGGCGACTGTGGTTCACAATAGACTCAAAAGATTATTTCTTCGACATACCAGAGCTAGCAGTAACCTTCATCAGATAGAAGAAACGAGGACAGGTCTGAGGAGAACTGTTTGGGACTCTCTGTATGAAAGGGGTGTTTGTGCAGTGCGCTCATGCCTCTTTTAGTTATGTTATGCGAGCTTGGAAGGGGAAGGGGAGGGGAGAATCAACAGTGACCAGGAGATTTTCTTTGTCTCATCCTAGGGGTGGGACTGTATGCCATCTTAGGTGGGGCTGGAATTTTTATAGCAGTATTGTACCATAGTAGGGGTTGGCTGATTTGAGGAGGGGGAGTGGTGAGGGACTCCAACAAGGTGTAGGGCCTGGGGGAACCTATGAAGAGGGCAAGAGTTTTTTTTCCCATTTATAGGGTTTGGGGGCTGATGTGATGTTCCAATAGGAAACTCATGTGCGGGTGCAGGACCAGACCAGGTTGCGGTAGGCCTGGGTCAGCCGGCTTTTCCACTCAAGGTTTGACACTATGGCCCGGGGCATGGTGATTATGGTCAGCAAGAAGATTTGTTTCTGGCGGGGATGGTTTTGGCTGAACAGGGGGGCCGTTATATGATTGTTACAAATACATTGGAGAGGAAGGCCGTGGTGTTGGTGAACATGTATGCCCTGAATTGGGACGATGTTAAGTTTATGAGAAAGTTGTTGACTGCAATTCTAGAATTAGATATGCACCAATTGATTTTAGGGGGAGATTTTAATTACATGTCAGATCTGAAGTTGCTTCACTCCAGGCTGAGATCGCTGGCCCCTTTGGGGATGGCGAATGTGTTAGCTGCGCTCATAGAGGAGACGGGGGGGGGGGGGGGGGGGGGGGGGTGCAGATCCATGGTGGTTAATGCACCCAGGGAGTAAGGAGTTTTCATTTTTTTGCACGGGACACAAAGTGTACTCGATGGTTGACTTTTTGTCATGGGTAGGACCCTGCTCCCTGGGATTTAAACCACGGAGTAATCAGCAGTGGTTATTTTGGAACATGCACCTCACTTGGTGGACTGGCATTGAAGGCTGGTCGGGCACAGTGCACGGGATGGAGGCTGGATGTGGGACTGTTATCTAATATTGCATTTTGCGGGACGATTCCTAGCACCATAAAGGAGTATGTTGAATTGAATGAGGACGGGATGGTCTCACCCTCTATTTTGTAGGAGGCATTAAAGGCAGTGATTAGGGGGAGATCATCTCGTACAAGACATACATAGATAGGGAGGCCAGGTAGGGGCATCAGGGGCTAGTGGACATGATTTTGAACGCAGATTGTGAGTATGTGAGTTATCCAATGCCAGGGTTATGGGCATGCAGTTTGACCTGTTGTCCACAGGCTGGGCAGTACGCCAGCTGCGACGCTTCTAGGGGGTGGTGATGAATATGGTGGGAAGGTAAGCCATTTTTTTGCCCATCAGTTACTGTGACAGGAGGCTGCTAGGGAGATTGTGCAGGTGCAGGAGCCAGGGAGGAGGCATGGGTTGGTCTCCAACCCAGAAAAGCTGAACCTTCTGTGAGGCTCTGCAAAAGTCGGAGCTGCCAGAGGACGAGCAGGTAGAGTTCTTGGAGGGTTTGGATATCCCCTGGAGGGGGAGGAATTGCGGGAAGAGTTGGAGGCACTGCAGGGGTTGAAGGAGGTTCACACAGCTTTGGGACAGATGCAGACGGGAAAGGCGCCAGGGCCAGATGGGTTCCTGGTAGAATTTTATAAGTTCACAGATCAGTTGATCACGTTGGTGTTGCGGGTATTTAATCATTGACTGGTGCGGGGTTCTCTCCCTGGGATGTCAGGCCAAGTGTCCATCTTCCTCCTCCTGAAGAAGGATAAGGATCCCACAGAATGTGGGTTGTACCACCCAATTTTGCGGCTCAATGTGGATGCAAAGCTTTCGGCTAAGGTCTTAGCATTGAGTTTGGGGTCCTGTCTCCCAGAGGTAGTGGGAAAGTAACGTGGGTTTTGTGAAGCGCAGAAAACTGTCACCCGAAGTGCGGTGGTTACTTAACGTGGTTCTTACACTGGCGGTGGGGCCGGAGCTGGAGATAATCAGGCCTCTGGATGCAGGGAAAGCATTTGAGAGGGTTGAGTGGTGCTATCTTTTCGCTGTTCTGTAGAAGTTTGGGCTGGGTCCTGCGTTTATGTGATGGGTGCAGCTATTATACGAAACTCAATCTGCTAGTGTGTGCACTAACCAGTGGGGTCGTTTAGGCTGCATAGGGGGACGAGGGATAGGCAGGTGGGGGCGGTTGACACTGCTGAATTTGATGTTCGACAATTGGGCGGCCATGCGTAGAAGGTGTTGGGGTGATGTGGGGAGCAGGAACTTTCTTGGGTGTGGATGGAGTCGGTTTTGTATAAAAAGTCTAGCTTGGAGGCACTGGGGACGATATCTCTGCCGTTTGCTTCTGCAAAATATTCTTCGAACCCGGAGATTTGTCTCCACTTTGAAAATGTGGCTACCACTTGGTCAGCATGTTAAGTGATACTAATAATAATAATATTTATTAGTGTCACAAGTAGTCTAACATTAACACTGCAATGAAATTACTGTGAAAAGCCCCTAGTCGCCACATTCCGGCACCTGTTCGGGTACACTGAGGGAGAATTCAAAATGTCCAAATTACCTAACAGCTTTCGGGACTTGTGGGAGGAAACCGGAGCACCCGGAGGAAACCCACGCAGACACAGGGAGAACGTGCAGACTCTACACAGACAGTAACCCAAGTCGGGTATCGAACCTGGGATCCTGTCGCTATGAAGCACGGACCCCTATCTGTAGAAATCATTTATTTGAGCTGGCAAAATTGGATGCCACAATTGTGGGGTTGGAAAGATAAGGGGCTGGAAAAGGTGAGAGATTTGTTTCTGGAGGGGCAGTTTGCCAGCTTGAAGGAGAAAGCAGGACTTGGGTGGGTGAGGCTGGACACGTTCAGGAACTTTCAGGTATGGACCTTATTCGGCGGGCATTTTCCTCATTCCTGGTAGCGCCGCCATCCACCTTATCGGAGGGGATACTCTCCTGTGCGGGGTTGGAAGACGGATGCATACCTGGGATATATGGACAGATCTTGGGGGTAGATCTTGGTGGAAGAGGTGAAGGTCAGGTTAGGGGAGGAGCTGAGACCATTTTGGAGGAGGAGGTGTGGAGTGAGTCCCTCTGCAGGATGAATGTTACATTATCCTGTGCAAAGTTGAGCTTGATTCAGTTCAAGGTGGTGTTTAGGGTGCATCTTACCAAGGCCAGGATGAGTCGTTTTCTTTGCGGAGGTTGAAGATTTGGGATGCTGGACCAGCCAGAGTTAAGGATGGGTGAGGATCGGATGCTCTGGCATTCACCTTGTTGATTGTTTGGCGGCAAATTCTGCTGAGGTGAAGGCCGGCGACACCACCTAGTGCCTTGGTGTGGCTAGGTGATTTGATGGAGTTTCTGTACCTTGAGAAGATCAAGTTCACTGTGAGGGAATCGATTGATGGGTTATACTATAGATAGCGGGCATTCATATTGCACTTTAAGGAATTTGCCACTATCAGCTGTTAGTGGGGGGCAATGGGACTGATGTTGTTTGGGTTGTATTTTCATTAAAGGAGGGTATTGTTACAGTTGTTGGTTGGAATTTTCTCTTTGTTGATATATGTGTTAGTTTTGCTTTGCTTTGTCAATTTTTGATATAAAACGTTAAAAGTTGCATTAAAATATTTTCAAAAACTAAAATCAGTTAAGCTCCAGTGTGAGCTAGTATTTTCAAGTTTGAATTTCATAAAAAGCATATTGCGGAGGCAACTGAATGATGAAAGTTTACACTTCTGCTTGAAAATTAAAATGATGGTGTGGTGTTTATCCCTTTTATGGGATGATCTACCGGGAAGGTCATGTGACCCAAGTAATCAATCATGGTCTAGGGTGGGGGATCACTCTAGCAAGCGCGGAATTATCAGTTCAGTCCTGGAAGTTGATTCCCAGCCACAAGGCTGCAAGCCTCTGCATTGTAGTTAGGAAATAAACATTGCATTTGGAACTTACCAAACTGGCGAATGGGAAATATTAGAGATGGCATACAGTCCACATATCGAATGACACCCCAAAGAAATCCAGCAGCAGAAATTGCATTAAAGTAAGAGTTTTTCAATCTACAGAATCAGTTGATGTTAACTAAATCACTTGCTCCATTGCTTTCCTCTATTAACTTCCTACTTGTGAGAAAGCAACATTCAATTAACAACTTTTCGTCAAAATCTTTAAAATGTTGGTGATGATCCTTTATCATTGATTTTAATGCATACATGGTTATGACCATCACTAAAAGTGTTGCATAGAAATCCATAAATCTGTCACTGTCTTGTTTTCCACTATTACTGAGGCTTGAATAACAGCATTGCAGCTCTTAAGACATTGCGCTTTTGACTAGTCTTTTGAAAATGGCCCTTCTTAGCATTCATGTTTCAGACACTTGGGCTGACCCATCAGTGTAGAGATGATGGATCACTGCACTGTTGGAGACGCCATTCTGCAGATGAAAGGTTAAACCAAAAAGCCTAGCTGACTGTTTATGTCGGCAGCTATGATCCCACAGCAATTTGTGAAGAACAGGGAGGACTGGCCAGTATTCTTGCCTCAGGCAGCAACACCAAAAGCCAACTAATTACTTGTTCATCTCGTTTTGGTTTGCAGCATTTTGCCACAGTGGACAGGTAGTTCAGAGGCCCTGACTGTAAACTAGAGAATGAAAGCTCATATCCCAGTATGGCAGTGTTGAAACTTGACCGTACTATTTTTAAAATCTGAAAATAAGAACTTGGCATCAGTAAATATGATCACGAAGTTAAATTGTCATAAAAACACAACTGTTTCATGAGTATTCTTCAGGGAAGAAACCTGCTGTCCTTAGTCTATATGTGATTTCAGTCCATACTAAAGTGGTGACTCTGAATTAATCTCTGAAGAGGATTCAAAAAGAGCTTCTTTCCGCTGTTACCACACTCCTAAACGATCTTCTGGACTGACTTGATTAATATTACACTTCTGTATGCTTCACCTGATGCCAGTGTCTATGTATTTACACTGTGGACCTTGTGTTGCCCTATTATGTATTTTCTTTTTATTTTATTTTATTTTATTTTCACGTACTAAATGATCTGTTTGAGCTGCTCGCAGAAAAATACTTTTCACTGGACCTCGATACACGGGACAATAAACAAATCCAATCCAATCCAATCTGGCAAGCACTCAGCTTTAATAAGCCACTAGGGGCTAGTTCAAGGAGAAGCCCATCATCACCTTTTAAGGGAAAATAAGAATGGGCAACAAATGGCAAGCTTTTTTTTGAAAATTTAAAGTACCCAATTAATTTTTAAGGGGAAATTTATCAGAGCCACCCGTCCTATCCTGTACATCTTTGGGTTGTGGGGGTGAGACCCACGCAGACACAGGGATAATGTGCAAACTCTACACGAACAGTGGCCCATAAGGCATCAGTGCCAACCTAACAACTGCCAACCTGACCAGCAAAATCCACATCACTCTCCTGCTTTGTATATTGACCCTCTTCACAGTGCTGACACTTGGAGGGTGCCACAGGGTAGTCGTGGTGTGGGAGGGAGGGGGGGGGTGGGAAATGGGTGGGTAGGAGGGGAATGGTGGGGAAGGGGGATAGGGGAAGGAGGACTGGGCTGAATGAGTGATTGGAGGAAAGGGATTGGAGTGAAAGAGGGATTTGGGGTAGGAGAGGATTAGGGGAAGGAAGGATTGGGGGGAGGGGAGGATTGGAGGTGTGGCGAGGGTGTGAGTTGGCGGATAAAGCCTCATCGTATGAGAAACAGGAGAGGATGAGGGCCTCCCTGGCCATCCAGACATGTCGGACTCCAGTCGCCACCTGTCCTCCATCCTCTGGCACCTCCTGTCCTCCATCCTCCAGCACCTCCTGCAGCTCCTCCCACGGCTCATCCTTCAGCCCCTCCTGATCTGGCTCCTCCTCAAATGAGGATGCAGGTCCCTCCTCCTCCTCCTCCTCCAGCAGCACGCCCCTCTGCTGTACCATGTTGTGGAGGGCACTGCAGGCCACCATAAAGCAGCAATCACCAGAATGGTCCAAGCATCAGAACCACATTTTGAGCAGCCCGATGCACCACTCAATGTCAGCACGGACCTCATTATATTGCGTCTCTGCCTCGGTCTCCGGCCTCTGCAATGGCATCGTCAACCCGGGCCTCAGCATGTAAGGGGCTGGGGTCCTGGGGTGCTCCTCGAAGACACTGGGGATCTCCGAGTGTCCCAGGATGTAGCTGTCATGCACGCTCACGGGAAAGCATGCAAAATTGTGCATGATCTGGATGTGGTGGTCACACATGAGGTGGACATTCAGGGAGTGGAACCCGTTCCTGTTAATGATGTCCACAAGGCAACATGCTTGCCATGGATTACCCTGGATATGGGGTATCCCAGCGGAGGCAGAGAATCCTGCAGCCCATGCATCTTGGTGGGCCTGGTCCAGTTCAAAGTTGATAAAGTCTCATGTCCGGGCATACTGGGCATCCGTAACCTCATGGATGCAATTGTGGGCCGTAGCTTGGGAAATACCATACCATTCTCCGCTCGGGCCCTGCAACGAATGGGTTGCGTACAAGTTCAGGACTGCAGTAACCTTCATGACCAACAGGAGTGGGTGTCCTCCTCCTCATCTACGGGTTGCCAAGTCTGCGACGACGTGGCACCGGTGCCACGCCATCTCTTTGTTGAGATAGAACATAGAACATAGAACATTACAGCGCAGTACAGGCCCTTCAGCCCTCGATGTTGCGCCAACCTGTGAAGCCACTCTAAAGCCCATCTACACTATTCCCTTATCATCCATATGTTTATCCAATGACCATTTAAATGCCCTTAATGTTGGTGAGTCCACTACTGTTGCAGGCAGGGCATTCCACACCCTTACTACACTCTGAGTAAAGAACCAATCTCTGACATCTGTCCTATATCTATCTCCCTCAATTTAAAGCTATGTCCCCTCGTGCTAGCCATCACCATCTGAGGAAAAAGGCTCTCACTGTCCACCCTATATAATCCTCTGATCATCATGTATGCCTCAATTAAGTCATCTCTTAACCTTCTTCTCTCTAACAAAAACAACCTTAAGTCCCTCAGCCTTTCCTCATAAGATCTTCCCTCCATGCCAGGCAACATCCTGGTAAATCTCCTCTGCACCCTTTCCAATGCTTCCACATCCTTCCTATAATGCGGCGACCAAAAGTGCACGCAATACTGCAAATACGGCCGCACCAGAGTTTTGTACAGCTGCAACATGACCTCATGGCTCCGAAACTCAATCCCTCTACAAATAAAAGCTAACACACCGTACGCCTTCTTAACAACCCTATCAACCTGGGTGGCAACGTTCAGGGATCTATGTACATGGACACCGAGATCTCTCTGCTCATCCACACTACCAAGAATCTTACCATTAGCCCAGTACTCTGTCTTCCTGTTACTCTTTCCAAAATGAATCACTTCACACTTTTCTGCATTAAACTCCATTTGCCACCTCTCAACCCAGCTCTGCAGCTTACCTGTGTCCCTTTGTAACCTGCAACATCCTTCTGCACTGTCCACAACTCCACCGACTTTAGTGTCATCTGCAAATTTACTCACCCATCCATCTACGCACTCCTCCAGGTCATTTATAAAAATGACAAACAGCAGTGGCCCCAAAACAGATCCTTGTGGTACACCACTAGTAACTGAACTCCAGGCTGAACATTTCCCATCAACCACCACCCTCTGTCTTCTTACAGCGAGCCAATTTCTGATCCAAACTGCTACATCACCCTGAATCCCATGCCTCCATATTTTCTGCAATAGCCTACCGTGGGGAACCTTATCAAATGCTTTACTGAAATCTATATACACCACATCAACTGCTTTACCTTCGTCCACATGTTTGGTCACCTTCTCAAAGAACTCAATAAGGTTTGTGAGGCACGACCTACCCTTCACAAAACCGTGTTCACTATCCCGAATCAAATTATTCCTTTCTAGGTGATTATAAATTGTATCTCTTGTAACCCTTTCCAAGACTTTGCCCACAACAGAAGTAAGGCACACTGGTCTATAGTTACCGGGGTTGTCTCTACTCCCCTTCTTGAACAAGGGGACAACATTTGCTATCCTCCAGTCTTCTGGCAGTATTCCTGTAGACAATGACGACATAAAGATCAAAGCCAAAGGCTCAGCAATCTCCTCCCTAGCTTCCCAGAGAATCCTAGGATAAATTCCATCCGGCCCAGGGGACTTACCTATTTTCACACTTTCCTGAATTGCTAACACCTCCTCCTTATGAACCTCAAGCCCTTCTTGTCGAGTAGCCTGTATCTCAGTATTCTCCTCGACAACATTGCCTTTTTCCTGCATGAGTACTGACGAAAAATATTCATTTAGCACCTCTCCTATCTCCTCGGACTCCACGCACAACTTCCCACTACTGTCCTTGACTGGCCTACTCTTATCCTAGTCATTCTTTTATTCCTGACATACCTATAGAAAGCTTTAGGGTTATCCTTGATCCTACCTGCCAAAGACTTCTCGTGTCCCCTCCTGGCTCTTCTTAGCTGTCTCTTTAGGTCCTTCCTAGCTAACTTGTAACTCTTGAGCGCCCTAACTGAACCTCCACGTCTCATCTTTACATAAGCCTCCTTCTTCCTCTTGACAAGTGATTCAACTACTTTAGTAAACCACGGTTCCCTCGCTCGACCACTTCCTCCCTGCCTGACAGGTACATACTTATCAAGGACACACAGTAGCTGTTCCTTGAACGAGCTCCACATTTCAATTGTGCCCATCCCCTGCAGTTTCCTTCCCCATCCTATGCATCCAAAGTCTTGCCTCATTGCATCAAAATTGCCTTTCCCCCAGTTATAACTCTTCTCCTGTGGTATATACCTATCCCTTTTCATCACTAAAATAAACGTAACTGAATTGTGGTCACTATCACCAAAGTGCTCACCTACCTCCAAATCTAGCACCTGTCCTGGTTCATTACCCAGTACCAAATCCAATGTGGCCTCGCCTCTTGTTGCCCTATCTACAAACTGTCAGGATACCCTCCTGCACACATTGGACAAAAACGGACCCATCTAAAGTATTCGATCTATAGCGTTTCCAGTCAATATTTGGAAAGTTAAAGTCCCCCATAACAACTACCCTGTTACATTAGCTCCTGTCCAGAATCATCTTTGCAATCCTTTCCTCTACATCTCTGGAACTTTTAGGAGGCCTATAGAAACATTCCTGTTTCTAGCCTCAGCCCATACTACCTCAGTAGACAAGTCCTCATCAAATGTCCTTTTTGCCACCGTAATACTGTCCTTGACTAACAATGCCACCCTTCCCCCTCTTTTACCACCTTCCCTGAGCTTACTGAAATATCTAAACCCCGGAACCTGCAACAACCATTCCTGTCCCTGCTCTAGCCATGTCTCCGAAATGGCCACAACATCGGAGTTCCAAGTACCAACCCATGCTGCAAGTTCACGCACCTTATTCCGGATGTTCCTGGCGTTGAAGTAGACACACTTTAAACCACCTTCCTGCCTGCCGGTACACTCCTGCAACTTAGAAACCTTACTCATGACCTCCCTACTCTCAACCTCCTGTACACTGGTGCTGCAATTCAGGATATTGGTACCCCTCTGGTCCAGGTGTAGACCATCCCGTTTGTAGAGGTCCCACCTACCCAGAATGAGCCCCAATTATCCAGGTATCTGAAACCCTCCCTCCTGCACCATCCCTGAAGCTACGTGTTCAACTGCTCTCTCTCCCTATTCCTCGTCTCGCTAGCACGTGGCATGGGTAACAATCCAGAGATAATAACTCTGTTCTAGCTCCATGTTTCCACCCTAGCTCCCTGAATTCCTGCCTTACATCCCTATCCCTTTTCCTACCTATGTTATTGGTGCATATGTGGACCATGACTTGGGTCTTCTCTCCCTCCCCCTTAAGGATCCCGAAAACACGATCTGAGACATCACGGACTGTGACACCTGGGAGGCAACACACCAACCGCGAGTCTCTCTTGTTCCCACAGAATCTCCTATCTATCCCCCTAACTATGGAGTCTCCGATGACTAATGCTTGACTCCTCTGCCCGCTTCCCTGCTGAGCAACAGGGACAGACTCTGTACCAGAGACCTGTACCCCATGGCTTACCCCGGTAAGTCATCCCCCCCCACCATTATCCAAAGCGGTATACTTGTTACTAAGGGGAACAACCACAGTGGATCCCTGTACTGACTGCTTCTTCCCAACCCTTCTCACCGTCACCCATCTATCTTCATTCTTCGGAGTAACTACATCCCTGAAGTTTCTATCTATGACCACCTCTGCCTCCCGAATGATCCGATGTTCATCCAACTCCAGCTCCAGTTCCCTAACACGGTTTCTGAGGAGCTGGAGATGGGTGCACTTCCCACAGGTGAAATCAGCAGGGACACAGACGGCGACCCTCACCTCAAACATTCTGCAGGAGGAACATTGCACTGCCTTCCCTCCCATCCCCTCTAGATAAAACAAGAAAAGAAATGAAGAACTTACCTGATATTCACTCAACCCTTTAAGTTAGAGGAGGTGGAAGGGTGGGGGACACTACAAGTGTAGTGTCTCGGGTTTAGCAACCGCCCAACTTATGTACAGGTACAACACACCTTCCCAGAAATCCCCACGGCCGACTTCCGGTTTCCTGCTGCTCTGAAACAATTTGTGAAAAAACAAAGGCCGCTTCTCCTGAAATGTAAGTTTTTAAAGCGGGAAACATACCTTTCCGACAGACCCCTGTTACTGCTCTCGCTGCTACCGCTGAAAAACTGAAGGCCGTTTCTCCTGAAAGGTAAGTTTTTAAAGCAGGAAACATACCTTCCCGACAGACCCCTGGTTACTGCTCTCTCTGCTACCGCTGAAAAACTCTCTTGTGGCTCTGGTCAGACCCATTTGGAGTATTGTGAGCAGCTTTGGGTCCCATATCTAAGGAAGGATGTGCTGGCCTTGGAAAGGGTCCAGAAGAGGTTCACAAGAATGATCCCTGGAATGAACAGCTTGTCATATGAGGTACAGTTGAGGACTCTGGGTCTGTACTCACTGGAGTTCAGAAGGATGAGGGAGGATCTTATTGAAACTTAGAGGATACTGCGAGGCCTGGATAGAGTGGACATGGAGAGGATGTTTCCACTTGTAGGAAAAATTAGAACCAGAGGACACATTCTCAGACTAAAGGGACGATCCTTTAAAACTGAGATGAGGAGGAATTTCATCAGCGAGAGGGTGGTGAATCTGTGGAACTCATTGCCGCAGAAGGCTGAGGAGGCCAAATCATTGAATGTCTTTAAGACAAAGATAAATAGGTTCTTGATTAATAAGGGGGTCAGGGGTTATGGGGAGAAGGCAGGAGAATGGGGATTGGAAAATATCAGCCATGATTGAATGGAGGAGCAGACTCGATGGGCCGAGTGGCCTAATTCTACTCCTATGTCTTATGGTCTTATGCTGCCTGTCATCTTCTTGAAAGACCAACGGCACCTGTACATCTTGGGCCGTCACCTGCTTCCCCCTCTAGGTTCCTCCTTGGCCTGATGGGCGGCCGGGTCTTCAGGGTGTGCGGCAGCCCCTAGCACATGGAGTGCCGTCTCTCGCCTGCGTCAATGTTGCTGCCTCCTTCTCTGGCATCTGGCCACCTGAGCTGCCACCAGCACTGCGAGGGCAGCCTCTGCGGGAGTGACAGCACTAGGCATATTGTTATATCTGTAAGGAATTGGAGAAAGAGAAAGACCAACAATCAGTTAGGGCTTCCACCCTGGGACCCTCAAACCCCTCACCCACCCTTGCGTTTCCCACCTCTCAGAGTGCCATCCGGTGAGCCAGTTGTGCTGGGAAACCTCGCTCTGTGCACTTACTCCCAGCTACAGCAGGAGTCCTAGACCCTAGACCCATGCCAGGAACATTAGGGAGACCATGCTCAGGTGCCCTCCCCTGATCCACACACTTATCCTATGGTCGCGAGGATATCGCCAGTGCTGAATCTCAGCTCTTAAGTGTCGTTGGCTGCTGCCTCAGGCAAACTGTTCAAGCTTCAAAGTTTGATTGAAATGCCCACAAGAAACAACTTGAGAATATTTTGTTTATTAAACAGGCACCGTTAATGAAGATTTGAAAATCAATTACGTAACATTCCATATATCACACTAACCATTAAACGACAAGGAAACGTCACCGTTCCATATTGGTACCTATATCAGCTCATTTTCACAAAAAAACACATGTTATAAACTTTCGCAGGTTCCTCATCAGGCACGGGGGCTATGCTTGTGTTATCATGTCCAGAACTGTATTGTAGAAATGATCTGTCCATCAATATGTGACTTGTTCCACGTATTCCATGCCATTGCCCATCGAGCAGCCGCAGCTGCACAGGCCCTCCCACACAGCCCAATCTCACCGGAAGCAAATCCTGGCATCTACATATTCCACTGGTGCTCAAGATGCCGTTGAACATCCTGGACTTCCAGTGTGTTTAACCCGAAGTGATGTGCCAGTTACATGCAGCACTCACCACACCAGCAACAAAGGCATCAGCAATCTGCAAAATAATTTCCTCAATGGCAGTAGTGGTAGACCCATTTGTAATAATGTCGTGCACCAGGTCCTGCACCATCTTCTTGCTTCAAACTGAACTGCCTTCTGGATTCATATGTCACCTTGAGCCTGGTGTTCTCATACCCAGGTATCTTGGAAAAAAATTCCTTCCACAAAAATAGAAGGAACAGTAACAGCAGCCTCCAGCCATCTGCAGCCACTTGCAGAAGCAAGCAGCAAACACAACCTGCAGCTGTGAAGTGCTTTCACAACCAGCAAGACCAATTCCTTATTAGCAATAGCCTTCAGCTGTGAAGCTTGAGGCTGCTCACAGTCAAGGGGAGTTAAAGTGACCGTCAGAATAGAACCAAGAGCAGGGTTCTATCCTGGAAATGTTTGGTAAGACAGACGGGAGGCGAGTGTAGTTACCCCTGTTATAGGAATGCACTATATTTAAAAACGGCTGTAAGGTCTCACAGACAAAAATCCCTCGCCCACCTGCTCCTCCCCAACCCCCTTCCCCTGCCCACCGTCCCCCCACCCCTTGGCTCCGGTGCCCTTGAGCTGCATGCTGGAAAATGGAAATGGCTGCTCACCTCCTCAGTTTCCCTCAGCAGCCATTGCGCCAGCTTTCCATTTTTAAAAAGGAGTACTAAACGGCGCCCATGTGGTTTCTCGCTGGAGAGCCCGTTACTTCCTGGGACTTTCAACTTCAATCTTGCTAATGCGAAGGAAATTAATGCAAATGAGGGTTAGTAATTATGCTCACCATATTTGCGCATGACTCTGAACTCGCCATCGGGAGTGAGCTGGTTAGATACCAAACTGCTTTGCGCCGGTGTGAATTTCAATTTTGCCGTTTCCGGCTACTTTAACCGATGCGCCCAGACCCGCGCTGGGCACAACTCGGTGGATAAATCGTGCCCATTAGCTCTGTTTCTTTCCACAGATACACCCTACTGAGTATTTCCAACATTTCTGTTTTCATTTAAATATTTACCCAAATTCCTTTTGCAAGTTATTTTTGAATTTATTTCTACACATTTCAGCTCATGAAAAGGTGTGCAGAAAGAAAATTTGTTCATTTCACCTCTGGTTCTTTTTCGTATGACCTAAGACTTAGTATCCATAAATAATGTAATATGGAAACACTGTGAATGTAAAAAGAAACATGTGGTTGACAATGTAGATAAATAATTTACATGAAAATGAAATAAATGAAAATTAGATTTTTTAAACTCTGCTTGCGGAATGCAGCAGGAAATGGATTATTTGAAAGAATGAGCTTGTGTTGATACAAAATTTGTGTGTGACTCGAAACAGCATCTTATCATGTTATCAGGATATCTCATCCAATGGTATATTTTTGAAGTACAATCACCGTTATAGTGACTAAAGCAGCAGCCAAATTAGCTCATAGATGGATGTTTTTTGATAGAAGTGCTGGCCATGGGAGAAGTGTCAGCCACCAGAATCCCCTGCTGTTCCTTCATTAAACAATGGAATACTTTCCATTGTTTAAAGTTTCATCCAAAAGACAGCAATTCGGAAAATGCAGTACTGTACTGAATTATTGATCAACTTGATGTTCAAACCATGAAACAAGCCTAAATCTGCAGACCTCTAACTCAAGGTCATGAGCTGCACCAATTTAGCTAATTTGACTGTACAGATGCACTTTCACAGCCTTCATTAATGAACACAAAAGGTATTTATACAAAATGAATTGTACAGCAACCTCATGGCTGTAGCTTGCTCCCAAAATGTCTTCTGCCTAAGAGCTTTTCCTACCATGGGGTGATTCCACACCCTTGCTCACACAGGCCATGTGCCCCTTACTCTGCTGTGTTGGCCCTAAAGGGGCAATGACCACACTGACACATTTGGGGAATATTTTAATGTTAAGGGTCTATCACCGCAAAATTCGATAAGGCCTGGAATGGCACGAGGATCACAATGTAACATTAGCCTGAGCCCATTGCTTCCAATTTTTACTCGCCAATTGTCAGCCCAAGCCTGGATTTTGTCCGGGTCTTGCAGCATTTTGTTAGGAACTGCTTCAATATCTGATGAGTCGTGAATGTAGCTGAACATTGTGCAATCATCAGTGAACATCCCCAATTCTGACCTAATGATGAAAGATGGTTGTGCCAGGACACTACACTGAGGAACTTCTGCAGTGATATCCTGGAGCTGAGATGATGACCTCCAATCACCACAACCATCTTCCTTTGTGCCAGGTATTTTACATAGAATTAACAGTACAGAAGGAGGCCATTCGGCCCATCGAGTCTGCACTGACTCCTGGAAAGAGCACCCTACCCAAGGTTAACACCTCCACCCTATCCCCATAACCCAGTAACCCCACCCAACACTAAGGGCAATCTTGGACACTAGGGGGAATTTATCATGACCAATCCACCTAACCTGCACATCTTTGGACTGTGGGAGGAAACCGGAGCACCCGGAGGAAACCCACGCACACACGGGGAGGATGTGCAGACTCCACACAGACAGTGACCCAAGCCGGAATCGAACCTGGGACCCTGGAGCTGTGAAGCGATTGTGCTATCCACAATGCTACCGTGCTGCCCCTGACTCCAACCAGTGGAGCGTTTTCCCCCTGATTTCCATTGACTCCAATTTTGCTCTGGCTCCTTGATGCCATACTCAGTCAAATGCTGCCATGATGTCCAAGGCAGTCCCTCTCACCTCACCTCTAGCATTTAGCTATTTTGTCCATGTTTGAACCAAGGCTGTAATGGGGTCAGGAGCTGGGTGAACCTGGCGGAACCTAAACTGAGCATCCACGAGCAGGTTATTGCTGAGTAAGTGCCGCTTAATAGCACTGTTGACGCTTTCCATCACTTTGCTGATGATGGAGAGTAGATTGATGGGTCAGTAATTGGCCAGATTGGATTTGTCCCATTTCTTGTGCACAAGATATACCTGAGCAACCTAATAATAATAATCCTTATTGTCCTAAGTAGGCTTACATTAACACTGCAATGAAGTTACTGTGAAAATACCCTAGTCGCCACATTCCGGAGCCTGTTCGGGCACACTGAGGGAGAATTCAGAATGTCCAATTCACCTAACAGCACGTCTTTCGGAACTTGTAGGAGGAAATCGGAGCACCCGGAGGAAACCCATGCAGACACAGGGAGAACATGCAGACTCCACAGAGACAATGACTCAAGCCAGGAATCAAACCTGGGCCACTGGAGCTGTGAAGTAAGAGTGCTACCCACTGTGCTACTGTGCCGCCCCACATTGCCTTCCACATTGCCAGATAGATGCCAGTGTTTTAACTACTGGAATAGCTTGGCTAGGGGCACGACAAGTGCTGGAGCAGAAGTCTTCAGTACTATTGCAGGAATATTGACAGGCCTATAGTTTTTGAAGTATCCAGTGCCTTCAGCCTTTTCTTGATATCACGGAGAGTGAATTGAATTGGCTGAAGATGAACATCTGTGATGCTGGGAATCTCTGGAGGACTCCAAGATGGATCATCCACTCGGCACTTCTGGCTGAAGTTTGCTGTGACTGCTTCAGCCTTATTTTGTTGCGCAGATGTGCTGCTCTCCTTCATCATAGAGGATGGGGATATTTGTGGAGCCTCCTCCTCCATGAGTTGTTTATTTGTCCACCAAATTCATGGCTGTATATGGCAGCGTGACAGAGCTTCAATCTGATCCAATGGTTGTGGGGCCGCTTCGCTCTGTCTATTATTTGCTGCTTATGCTATTTGGCATGCAAGATGTCTTGTTTTGTAGTTTCATCAGGTTGACACCTAGGGCGGAATTCTACGCTCCCGCGATAAATCGGAGAGGCCGTCGTGAACTCGGCCGAGTTTCACGACGGCCTCGGAGGCCGCTCCTCTCACCTTATTCAGCCCCACCCGGGGGGCTAGGAGCGGTGCTCCGTAACTCTCGGCCGCCGGGCCTTGACGCTTGCGTCAAGGCGGCGCGCCGAGAATGACGCGACGGCGGTGCCTAAGTGACGTCAGCCGCGCATGCGCAGGTTGGGCGGCTCGAACCCGCGCATGCGCGGCTGATGTCACAACGGCTGACAGCTCAAACCCGCGCATGCACGTTTGCCGTCTTCTCCTCCGCTGCCTCGCAAGACGTGGTGGCTTGATCTTGCGGGGCGGCGAAGGAGAAAGAGTGCGTCGCTTTGAGACGCTGGCCCGATGATTGGTGGGCACCGATCGCGGGCCAGTCCCCTCCCGAGCACGGCCGCGGTGCTCACTCCCCTCTTCGCCCCCCACGAGCCTCAAACCAGCATTTGGTGCCCACGTTCACGACGGCAGCGACCAGGTGTGGTTGCTGCCATTGTGAACTGGTCGGGAACGGCAGGTCGCTCGCCCATCCGGGCCGGAGAATCACCGGTCGCCGTGCAAAACGGCAAGCGGCGATTCTTCCAAGCGGGGGGTGGGAGAATCGCGGGGGGTGCCAGGGGGGCGTGTCGTGAGTCGCCCGGCCCTCCCGCGATTCTCCCACCCAGCGTGGGGAGTGGAGAATTCCGCCCCTAATTTTTTGATATGCCTGGCTTTGCTCCTGACATGCCCTCCTGCAATTTTCATTGAACCAGGGTTGATACCTTGGCTTGGTAGTGATGGTAGAGTGGGCGACATGCAGGGCCATGAGGTTACAGATCATAGTTGAGTACAATTCTGCTGCTGCTGATGGCCCACAGTGCCTTCTGGATGTCCATTTTTGAGCTTCTAGATCTGTTCAAAGTCTATCCCATTTTGCATGGTGGCAGCGCCACACAACACGATGGTATCCTCAATGTGAAGACAGGACTTTGTCTCCACAAGGACTGTGTGGTGGTCACTTCTATTAATACTGTCATGGACTTTTGCATCTGCGGCAGGCAAATTGGTGAGGATGAGCTCATGTATGTTTTTCCCTCTTGTTGTCTTTTAGGACCCGGCCACCTCGGTCTGTGGTGGTAATACCAAGCCACACTTAGTAAAGGACATTGAGGTTCGCTACCTAGAATACATTCTGCGCCCTTGCCAACCTCAGTACCTCCTCCAAGTGGTGTTCAACACAGTGGCGTGCAGAGGGGGGGGGGGGGGGGCGACGGTGCATTGGCCCCGGGCATCCATTGGATGGGGGCATCCAATCAGAGAAGGAAAAAAAAAATTATTTAAAAAAAAAAAAAAAATTTTTTTAAATTTAGATTACCCAATTATTTTTTTCAATTAAGGGGCAATTTAGCGTGGCCAATCCACCTACTCTGCACATTTTTTGGGTTGTGGGGGCGAAACCAACGCAGACACGGGGAGAATGTGCAAACTCCACACGGACATTGACCCAGAGCCGGGATCGAACCTGGGACCTCAGTTCCGTGAGGCGGTTGTGCTAACCACTAGGCCACCGTGCTGCCCCAGAGAAGGAAATAAGATAGTAATTTTAAAATTTCAGCGGTGATAAATCAATTTTTGGAGGCTCACCACACTGCAGAGGCAGTTGTTAGCCCTTTATTCCTTTAACATGGTGTACCCTTTCTGTCTAGAGAAAATGGTCCTTCTCCCCATCCCCCCACACGCATGCGGATGATGTACGTGGTGCAACCATCAAAAGCAACAAGCAGACGTGGCTGTTCGTTCCTGCGTTTCCTTGAGTCATAACTCGTCTTTTCTTCAGCTTTTTGTGCATCTAGATTAGTTCTTTTACCTCCTCAGGTCAGTGAATAGCTCTAGAACAGGTGCAACTACGGTTTTTATAGGTTTTTTGGCGATATTTAATGAAATATTTACGTGGGATGTAGTAAGACTGAAGCCTGGATGATCAGAGGACTGCTATGGCATTTAATCTCGGAATAGGAGACATTTATTCCTTAACATGCTAATATTCGAATACAGATACCACTAATTTGCAAGTCTATGATATAAATTGCACAAAATTATCAGGGGAGAATCAGTGTGAAATAATTTGATACGAAGGAACAAAGAAATGAAATATGGTTTATCCGTCTGCAACTGACCGATTGTTTACCATTTTCTTCCCATTTTCTCATGCGTCTTACAGTTTTTGAGATAGAAAATGAAATGTTACGAGTATTTCGTGTACAACCGAGTGGAGCACAGAACAGGAAAAAAAAGAGGGCCAGAGTCAAAGAAGAGTCCCATCAAAGAGGGGCATTAGATGCATGGATAAAAAGAAGTAAAGAAGAAGTAGGAGAACCTGGAGAAGTAAAAGATGATGTGGGTGCAGAGAAGGATTTTTCTGATACGGATTCAGCTCGGTCAGAACATAATACTCTCTCTCCTCAGTCTCGTTGTCAGGATGATGATCCATGTGAAGAAAATAAAGAAGATATTTGCATATTTTTGCAAAGAAGCGATTTTGGCTGTTTGAAGAAACCGATTCCAGATCATTTGAAGATGACAATATTATAACATGGCCCTGAAAGATATCAGAATAAAAGTGGTCCATTTGCTGAGAAGGATGGGAGATCATTTTCCAAACAGTGGTTTGATAAAGTTTCCACAAACGGAGAAATTGTGGAGAGAAAATGGTTGTTATACTCTCCATATCGGAAAGCATGCTACTGTTTTGTTTGCTTTTTGTTTTCAAAGGAGCATTTGTCGTCTGTGTCAAACTTTGGAAAGGAAGACGGTTTCTCCACTTGGAGAAAATTAAATCCAACAATACCTGACCATGAGAAAAGCCCTTCTCATAGAGCTCACATGAGGGAATACCTGAACCTTGTAGTTCGACTCCATCATTCAACTACGATAGATGCTGAACTTCAACAGCAAATGTCTGCTGAAAAGAAAAGATGGAAAGCTATAACTGAACGGATTGTCGAGGTTATATCCTTTCTGGCAAAACAGAATCTGGCCTATTGTGGACATCGAGGAGAAGGAATATCTGGGTTATCAGAGCCAGGGGAGACAGTCAGTGAAAATTCAGGAAACTTTCTAGCAACAATCAGACTTTTGGCCAAATATGATGACATCTTAGCAAAGCACTTGCAGAGAGGGAAAGAGAAACCAAAAAGTGTCACCTACTTGTCCAACAGAATTCAAAACGAAATAATCAATCTTCTTGGTGAAACTGTCAAGAAAAATATAATTTCCGAAATTAAGGACGCAAAATATTTTAGCATAATGCTGGATTCAACTCCAGATATTGCCCATGAAGATCAGGTTTCTGAAATTCTGCGTTACGTTCATATTGATGAAAACAGAAAAGTAGAAATAAAGGAGACATTTCTGGGATTTTTTCAAGTCAACAAGAAAGATGCAGTCAGCCTGGTAAATAAAATTCAGGAAAAATTGGAAGAAGACAAAATTTCCATGAATGACTGTCGTGGTCAAGCATATGATAACGCAGCAGTTATGGCTGGAGTGAGAGGAGGTGTTCAACAAAAAATTCTTGAAGTTAACCCAAAAGCTGTGTTTGTGAACTGCGAGAACCACAGCCTCAATGTGTCCTGTGTCCATGCAAGTGAGGTGCAACCTGTTGTTGTTACATTTTTTGGCATTCTAGAAAAACTCTTTACTTTTTTTTCTTCATCTACTTCTTATTGGGAAGTGTTAAAATCATTTGTCACTCGGACTGTGAAGAGACAGTGTGACACAAGATGGAGTTCCAGCCATGATGCTGTGCAAGTAATCCACGAAGAGTGTGACAACGTTATTGCAAGCCTTCAACACCTGCTGGAAGGAGAATTTTCAAGGGAAACTAAATCTGATGCAGGATCGCTACTGAACTCTATTCAACAGTTCCCGTTTATAGCTTTATTAAATTTTTGGTACTCAGTTTTATCATCAGTGGATAAAGTCTCAAAACGTTTGCAGGATCCGAAAATGGGGTTCCATGAAGCTTCTTGTGATCTGAGAGGACTTATTCATATCTTGAATTTGAAGAATGATGAAATTATCCACAATGCAATAGATTTAGCCAATGAATATTGTCAAAATTGGGGAATACCAATTGCATGAACAAGAAGAAGAAGAATAATGCCTGGAGAGTCAGCAAGAGATAGTGGACTGACGGCACAAGAAGAAATGAATAGAGTAATGGTAGAGATTGTGAACAGATTAAAAACTGAAATTGAAGACCGCAGTGTCCGTCTTCAAAGACTCAATGACTGATTTTCTTTTCTTCTGAACTTGAATTCAGGAGTGATTGAAGATGAACAAGAAAGAGAGAAATTAAAAAAGGAATGTTCAGACTTTGCAAATTATTATGACAATGATGTGGTTGCAATTCAGTTATATGACAAAATTATTGATTTTGTGATGCTCCTTCGAGCTGGAGGGAATAGAGTTCCCCTGATCCTAAAGATGCTCTGGAGTCTTTACTGCAGTATGGGAGGGATGTCTTTCCAACGCTGTGTGTTTCATACAGATTACTGCTTACAATCGCATTTTCAGTCGCAAGCTGTGAAAGGTCATTTTCAAAACTGAAATTAATAAAAACATATCTGAGGTCTTCTATGTCACAGGAGCGACTGACCAACCTGGCTTTAATAAGCATTGAAAAATAATTTCTCACAGCTGATGTAAAAAGTGAAGTAGTTCAGGTGTTTTGTGACAGGAGGTATCATTTGGGGAAAATAACTTAATAAATTTGATTGATTTATATTAAAATCGAATAAAGCGTTTATTTCATGTTTCATCTGTGTTTATATATTCAAAATGTTTTCCTTTCTCATAATATTTCTCAGTATATTAGGCCTTATACTTTAGTCTTTGGGGCATACAATCAAGATTTGCCCCGGGCATCACCAGACCTCTGCACGCCACTGGTTCAACATGGAGGAATACTGATTCATCAGCTATGGGAGGACGGTACGTGGTACTCAGCAGGAGGTTTCCTTGCCTATGTTTGACCTGGTGCCAGGAGACTTCATGGAGTCCACCGCCGATGTTCAGGACGCCCAGGGCAATTCCCTCCCAACTGTGCTGCAGTTTCCCGTGAGTCTCACTGAACACGAGCTTCCCTCACTAAGGGGGCGGGGAGCACTAGAGCATTCATGGTTCAGATCTGTATGAAGTCGGCCAGTATGGAACCGACCGAGCTGACCCGGCTGGAATCTGATGTATAATATAAATATATTTACTTTGCAATAGACCAAGTTTCCTTTTACTAACTCAGTTCAGACTCATTTGGGGCTACTGATGTATGATTCCGTGTGTACAACCACATCAGGCTGTTGCTTGACTAGTCTGTGGGACAGATCTCCCAATTTTTGGCACACCCCCTCCGATGTTAGTAAGGAGGACTTGTAGAGTCACCAGGGCTGGGTTTTCCTTTGTCGTTTCTGGTGCCGGGTGGGCCTCCAATTTCATTCCTTTTTGTTCCACTTGTGGCGGTTGAATACAATTGAGTGGGTTGGTGGGCCATTTGAGAATCACGTGTAGGCCAGACCAGGTAAAGATGACAGATTTCTTTCCCTAATAGACATTAGTGAACCAGCTGGGTTTTTACAAAATCATTTCATGATCATTGTTAGACTTTTAATTCCAGATTTATTTTTACTGATTTTTAAAAATCCAACACCTGCCGTGGTGGGATTCAAACCTTGGGTCCCCAGGACATTCCGCTCAGTCTCTGGACAATACCACTGTGCTACTGCCTCCCCCCAAGTGTGAAAGGCATATAAAAACATGAGTAAAAAGATGCTTGAAACTCATCATCATTAAGTTAGTCCTCTTAGACCACGAGAGCACAAACGCTCAGAGTGGTTTGGAATTCCGCTTGAGATTGACAACAGTTACGACGGTGCCCTATGAGTGTAATTCTATGCCAAGCTGCAGGATATACAGTTGGCAAATCTTAGCACCATAGCAGGGTCCTTAAGTTGCACAGACAGCTGTACAATATAAAATAACCCTGAATAGATGATTAAGTTGCAACATATGAGCGGCACGGTAGCACAGTGTTAGTACTGTTGCTTCACAGCGCCAGGGTACCATGTTTGATTCCTGGCTTTGGTCACTGTCTGTGCGGAGTCTGCTCGTTCTCCTTGTGCCTGCATGGCTTTCCTCCGGGTGCTCCGGTTTCCTCCCACAAGTCCTGAATGACATTCTATTAGGTAATTTGTGCATTCTGAATCCTCCCTTTGTGTACCCGAACAGGCGCCAGAATGTGGCGACGAGGGGTTTTTCACTGTAACTTCATTGCAGTGCTAATGTAAGACTACTTATGACAATAAAGATTATTTATTTATTTATTGAAATTCGATCCACCACCATTATAATTTGGGGCATTGGCAGGAACGACTGTCAGTTGATTGTCGAATCAGATTTTTTTAAATCTAGTAACTACTAATAAATGCATACATTTGAACTGTCCTCTGCACTCACTCAAATGAATCATGCCCTTCTTTCTGCAATTAAATTAATCAAAGCCGCTAAATAATTAATTTTCAATTATACATTTCAAATAATGATTTTAATAAAATAGACGTTTTAATACTTCATATATAAATGTACCCAACATGTCTGTGTTTCCAGAACTAATAACATGAAAAATTAATTGTAATGCTTTATAATATGTTGACAAAAGACAGTATGGCTGGCAGTTTGATACCAATTTTCTTCTGTTCCATGTAGCAGTTGAACACAGTGACATAGTGACGACTTTAGAAATAGATGTTCTGTGCATCACCAAGGTCTTTTTTCTGGAGGAGAGGAGCATCAAAGCACGAACATTACTTCAAGTGTCACCCCACCTAACGCCACATCACCATCAATCAACTTACTGCAGACTTCTTCTTTGAAAGCTGAGTGCATTTTTCAAACTTAGCCCACCTACAATAATCCCTTGTCAGGAGATCACTGGTCAGGTTAGCAAAGCTGAGTAAAGTTAAGCACCAATGGTGCCAACAGGACCATGTCTGGCAAGGCCTATGCAATACATCATGCTTGTAAGGGAACTAGCATGGGCGCCAGAAGCATGCAGATTGTAATTTTGAACAGCATTTCATACAGAATTGGCACATGAATTCCATTTTGTACCATGAAGACCAGTTAATGTCCCCTCTTAACAATTCCAGTTGAACTTATGTTCGACTGTAAAGGGGACTCTTACTAATGCTATTTAAAGGGATGATCTTGGCACTTTCCAGTGAGTTTTTAACTTTCTCTTGCTGCAGCAGAGTAAAGACTGTGTTGTCAGTAAAGAATGGTGCTGGACTTTTCCAAAGGGATCAGAGGGCATTGCAGGCATATCAACAGAAAACTTGCTTTCACTAATGATGGACTACTTATGATCCTTCTCAGGCACAATAAGATGAAGTACATGCAGCAGAGAGGGGAAGCTGTGCACAGTGGAAGGAGGAGGACAGTCAATGGAAGGCTGTATCCATTTTGTGTATTCAGGGAGCAGTGTCTGAGATGGCTATGATTCACCAAGGAGGTGGTAAGTGAACTGTGCCAAATGGACCAGCAGCTACTAATCAGAGCAAAGGTGATGCTGCTAGGGATTGTGAACAATGTCCTCAATTTCTAAATGGACACTTCCTGGTGAGCTGATAACATTGTCAACAGCTCACAGTTTGCCGGGCATCACTACATCAGAAAGGTAACAGAAGCCCTCTACACCTTTGACAGCAGTTCAAGAAGGTAGTTTACCTCCATGTTCTGAAAGACAGTTTGGAATGGGCAACAAGTGCTGGCCTTGCCCGCAATGTCCAGCATCTCTTGATAGAATTAAAACAAACAGGGGAGGGAATGACATTGAGTGGAATTTTACAATCCCATCGCTGCACAGAGAGAAGGGGGTGGAATAGTCAAATGGCTTTGCTAGGGTAGTAGAATGCATTCTGGTGTAAGGAGCCATCAACTGCCAGCACCTAACACTATGTGCCAAATATCAATGTGTAGATGTATTGCATTGCAAGGGATATCGCTTGCTTAATGTGCAGTAGGCTGTGAACTCACAGAAAACATGTTGGTGAATGTTCATTATCCTGACAGCAACCATGATGATTTCATCCTATACCAATCAGCCATTCTCAAAATATTTGGGTCACCGCAACAAACCAGAAGTATATTTCTCGTTATCAAGAGCTACTTACTCTACACTGGGCACATGACCCTCCCCCCCACCCCCATGCCCCACTTCACCACGCAGCCACACATGACCAGCATATGTACAATGAGAGCCATGTTTTCACCACACAGAATATGGAGCAGGCCGCAATATCTTGAAACAACAGTTGTACTCTCTGGACCATTTGGGGAGGTGCGGAGGGAGGAGCCCATCAATATTTGCTGGACTGTGTCCCAAATTTGTGGTGGTTTGCTGCCTCAATGAAGATGCAGCCTTGGTTTTTAATAGATCTTCAGCAGAGAGGGAGAATTCAGAATGTCCAAATTACCTAACAGTACGTCTTTCGGGACTTGTGGGAGGAAACCGGAGCACCCGGAGGAAAGCCATGCAGGCACAGGGAGAATGCGCAGACTCCGCACAGTGACCAAAGCCAGGAATCAAACATGGTACCCTGGCGCTGTGAAGCAACAGTACTAACCACTGTGCTACCATGCCACTCATATGTAAGAGGATGAAGTAGTGAAACTAGAGGACATCCAAAGCTGAACTACTTCCTCTTGTGTATTACCTTGATGCCTGTATTGTGTGTGTGCTTTTACCTGATCTGGTGCTCCTCTACATTTCTACCTGCAATGGATGCACTAGCTTTCAGAGCGCAGCTCCTTCATCAGGCTGCACTCCGAAAGCTAGTGACTCCAAACAAACCTGTTGGACTTTAATCTGATGTTGTAAGACTTCTTTCTTTGTCCACCCCAGTCGAATGCCGGCATCTACACATCACGCAATGGATGCAGTATGGCGGGTGGAAGGTTGCTGACTTTCAGTGGGGGAGATTGCAGATGACCTTGCAGAATGCCCTCGAGCAGCTCTGATGGCCTAGCTTCTTGTGGTGCCAGCTTGTCATGGATGGCCGCAGTCTGGACTGACTAGTTCACAAGCAACAGCAACATTTATTCTGGAGACAGATCTGAAATGTCATCTTTGTTTTCTCTTTAGATGCTTGCTGGTCTGCTGTATTTCCAGCAATTTCTGTTTTCATTTCAGATTTCCAGTTACTACAGTGTTTTACTTTTGTAGGGCTTTAATAGAGTAACAATGATGAGAACACTGATGCTGTCATCTGAAGGGAGGACAGCAAGTTGATGCACCATGGAGCCACTGACACTCCCCCAGTAATCTGCTGCAGCACAGATTGCTTGACTGGTATGAGACTCTGCGAGTCCCTTTGGGCACTGGTATTTGAAACCGTGATGGTAGCAGTCTGAGCCTATGAGCCACCAAGCTGAGCTTGTGTGACAATAAGAATAGATCTGCTGACCACAGGCTGAGTGTTTACTGTAACACTCAGGCATTGGCTGGCTTCAGCTTTAGCTGCAATAGAAGCTGAGGCATCACCAGAAGCTGCACCATTACTGGGGCCACAAACCCTCCCATTGAGTTGGGTGCCATTGCCACACTTGGATGAATGTGCTCAAACTCCAAATGAAGCCATATTTCAAATTAGAACTGAGATCCTCCAAACTCCTTGATTGTAGCATCACATTCTATGAACGGCCTGCTGTATCTCTGGATGGATACCCACCAGCTTTTTCACATCTGCCATTCCAAAGAAGCCTTTGTTTGAGTCCCCTACAGCAGAACACACCTGCGATCCCAGCTACCAGGGAACTGCCACAAGCGCTGTGTCTTGCTGCAACCACTTGTCACTAGTGATTCACCACATGTAAATTCCAGCTCTGTACCCCCTCTACTGTGTGAAAAATGCCTGTATCTGAAACAGTGGTTGCAAGTGTTACATCAAGTGATGGTACTTTTCCCTCAGAAAGTTGCCCTTCATTGTACCCTTCCTGGTGAGACCTCACTGGCTGGCCAGGCAGTAGTTATTTGAGCATCTGAAAGCAAAAATGCAAAAGGGGAGGACTGGGAGTGAGGCTAGGTGAGGGGATGGTTGGGTGTTGGGTGGAAAGTCCCTGGTCTTACCAGCTACAATTTGCACTTCATGTCAGATAGCAGGATCAGGGTGAAGTGGGATTTGATATGGTGCATAAGACAGAAGCAGGCTGTTACCCTGTATATTCCCAGAGAGGCTGAAAGCAATGGCCTCAGCCACTGCCAGAGACTCCTCCAAACATTTACCCTGCCAGATGAACATTTATTATTTTTCTCTCAAGTGATGTGCTCTTGTCAAAATTGGTCCCTTGTAGGGAAACTATGTCAATATTCTGTATATCAAGTTCCATGTCATTCATGGCTGTCTTGGGTGCATTGTTGAACATCTGCACGTCACCTATCAATACCGTGCCCATGATCCTGACATTCCAACACAAACAGATTGAACAACAGCTTCTTCCCCACTGTTACCAGATTCCTAAATGACCCTCTTATGGACTGATCTGATTAATACTACACTCCGGTATGTTTCACCCGATGCCGGTGTCTATGTATTTACATTGTGTACCTCGTGTTGCCCTATTATATATTTTCTTTTTATTTTATTTTCTTTTCATGGACTAAATTATCTGTTTGAGCTGCTCGCAGAAATATACCTTTCACTGTACTTCGGTACACGTGACAATAAATAAATCCAATCCAATCCAATATGTTTTAAACGTGCTGCGCTTTCATTCCTTGAAAATCTATGCTGTCAGTATTACGCAGTTTTCCATCGGTAAATCTAGCCCCCCATTAACTGGCACGTTTGGTTAACCGACCTTACCCATTCCAGGAGCATGCTGGATTGTCAAAATGCTACTGTATTTTTTTAAATTAACATGTTAAAAGCAAATTAAACCCTTTTTGGTGTCATACGAAGTGTTCCATTTAAAAAATGTATTATTTAAGAGTTGCTACTTTTAGATATATATTGGTATTGAGGACTAAAAATTGAATTTGAACCAAATGGCTTCTAGTTAATGGACTTCAGTCCCAAACACACATCTGTGTCTAGGTGATTCTGTTTGAAAATTCTATTAATCGTATTGTAACGCCCCTCCCATTGTTCGGAAAGAGCAGTACTTACTATTTGGTGTCCATTTGCTGAATAGAGAGCATTACTTGATTTTCTTACTGAATATCAACGTTGAATTGATGTGAATGAAGGTGGCTGTGAATAAAGATGTGAATGTCCTCTGATTGAAATATAATAGTTGGAACAACGCATTAATCAATTACAGTAAAATGTATTGCAAATGGGATAATGATCTGCAAAATAATGCAAAATAAGTTAAGGCATGAAAAATCATTTGCAGCTTTCCATGAAAAATAAAGAAAAAATTTCCCTAAATTTTTATTGGAAGAGAGCAAACCCTAGTTTTTTTAAACCAGAGCATCATTGTAAGATAACTAGCATAGGGGAACATTTAACAAAAGGGGCGGGGGTGGGGGGGGGGGGGGGGGTTAAAAATGATCTCCAATGATAGAGGCAAAGGGACAATACTTATTCATTGGGTGAGGTGTATAATGAGCACTTGTTCTGACAATGAAGGTAAATTTCTGGTGGTTACACTTTGTACCAGAAAGAGTTTAATTTGCTGTTAGCACACAGCATAGGAATTAAATAATTTATTTCTATTTTTCCTAAGGCAGCAATAGAACTTGGACGAGTTACAATGTGGCGCAATATACAACTGAGTAGCTAGTTTAAAACTTATGGTAACATCTTTGTTGTCCAGCATGGTCACTAAATAGGTGGTGCCGGAAAATGACGAGTTAGGTTTACTGATGGAATACAGTGAAAAATGCAATCAAATAATTTAGAATTACATAAACTATAGAGTGAATAGCATACTATTGTTGGTGAGAAAATTCTGTCTCTCAAATTATATGATTATGGGACATGTTGGTGGGAAATCCTGCTTTTTACAATATATAACTAACTCTTAACTATGTTGCAAATTGTATCTAACTCTGCAGTTCAATGTACTTTCTGTGTCTGCTACTGGAATAACAGCCCTGTGTGCAAAACAAATGGCTCATCAAATGGCAGTTGCATACTCAGAGACAATGGACTATTAACAAACTTTGCCCAAGGGCTGAATGCCTTAAGATAACCCTGCTCTGCCAGCTAGCCACAAACTGAAATATTAGCAACAACAGGAAAAGGCTGTAGATTACAAACTAATAACCATTTATGGCATGAACTGAGATAATGGAGGACTAATTAGTTGCATGTAATGAATAGTGACACGAATAAAGGTGATTCGCTGTGTGTAAATGAGATTATAAACTGATTTCCCTTTTGAATCTGTATATTAACCCATGTGAGCCTTAGCTCAAGTGAGAAAGAGTGTTATCTAAAGGCTGCGGAGCCTCAGGCCTTACTCCCAGAATTCTGATATAATAAACTGCTTCTTTATTCATCCAAAAGTCCTTCATGTAAATATTTACACCTCTAACAATTGGCGTAGTTGGCAGGATGTTGCTGAGCTGGACATTGATCGAGCCGTTGGACAAGGCAAGTAGTCAAATCTTTGACCGCCAGAAATTAGAGTCACACGGCGAGACGGACAGATGGCGAAGCAACATCCAAAGAATCTGGTATCAAGGCCAAGTGAGTAAAAGACTCAGTTTAAAAGTTTTTCTTTTAGTTTTGTTTTGTTGGTCCGCTATACCATTTAATATAGTTATAACTAGCTGCTCTAGGATTCATGCTGAACCTGAATTGAGGGGGCAATTGAGCTCTCACATGAAGGCCAGAGTTTGTTGGGAATCTGAGACGCACAGACTGTTGAGTGTTAATGATCCCTGTACACACACGACTGCATGGCAAAACTTGGTTCCAACTCCATCTACAAGTTTGCTGACGATACGACCATAGTGGGCCGGATCTCGAATAACGACGAGTCTGAATACAGGAGGGAGATAGAGAACCTAGTGGAGTGGTGCAACGACAACAATCTCTCCCTTAATGCCAGCAAAACTAAAGAGATGGTCATCGACTTCAGGAAGCATAGTACTGTACACACCCCTGTCAGCATCAACGGAGCCGAGGTAGAGATGGTGAGCAGTTTCAAATTCCTAGGGGTGCACATCACCAAAAATCTATCCTGGTCCACTCATGTCGACGCTATCACCAAGAAAGCACAACAGCACCTTTACTTCCTCAGGAAACTAAGGAAATTTGGCATGTCCACATTAACCCTTACCAACTTTTACAGATGCACTATAGAGAGCATCCTATCGGGCTGCATCACAGCCTGGTATGGCAACTGCTCGGCCCAGGACCGCAAGGAACTTGAGAGAGTCGTGAATACCGCCCAGTCCATCACACGAACCTGCCTCCCATCCATTGATTCCATCTACACCTCCCGCTGCCGGGGGAAAGCAGGCAGCATAATCAAGGATCCCTCCCACCCGGCTTACTCACTTTTCCAACTTCTTCCATTGGGCAGGAGATTCAGAAGTCTGAGAACACGGACGAACAGACTCAAAAACAGCTTCTTCCCCACTGTCACCAGACTCCTAAATGACCCTTTTATGGACTGTCCTCATTAACACTACACCCTGTATGCTTCATCCGATGCCAATGCTTATATAGTACATTGTATATATTGTGTTGCCCTATTATGTATTCTTGAATTCTTGTATTTTCTTGAATTCTGTTCAATTCCCTTTTCTTCCCATGTATTGACTGATCTGTTGAGCTGCTTGCAGAAAAATACTTTTCACTGTACCTCGGTACACGTGACAATAAACAAATCCAATCCAATCCAATCACGGAACTTGCCGTGACACAGTGACAAGCCAGGACCGCCACACTCTGGGAGTGCATGATAGGTAAAAGCCTCTGAGCACAGTCGCCTAGCACACGGAATGCGCGGTTGATAGTGATGACACGGTTAACACATCATGGAAAAGAGAGGCACGAGGCCGCTTTTCTGGAGTCCCCCGGGATCCATGAGTCTGGCATACGGACAAGAGCGAAAGACTCTGGTACAGAAAATGATCAGAGATGGGTGGGTTCCTGACGCAGTCTCCATAGAACAAAGAAACTGGTGGCATAAACAAAAGTGAGGTACGGCAAAACAAATAAGGCAGGAGTCATCTTAGTTCAGCAGTTAGAAGAACAAATGACAGAAATTAAGTGCACCCACGTGCAGCATTACGCTAATAATGTAAATGACAGATATAAAGCCTTCACACCGTTTGAAAAGCAGGCTATTTTAAAGGAATTGAGCTCTCACATTCCCACATTCACACCAACTCATTTTAAGCATAGAAATAAAGCGAGAAAAGATAGCGGCTGTACAGATTGTGCAAACCGGCAAAAGAATCACAGGAAACCTACAATTATGGCTAACAACTGTAGGGTAAAGAGTAAAGTAAATACAAGACTAAGGTTAGAAACTTAACAATGGATTCTTGTCTAGAAGAACTTCAGTTTGTTTCAAATTTGCGAGATCGGATTTCAGTTTGAGATTAAGCCATTCAAGCTGTCCAGATAAACTCAACAGTAATTCAATGCATTTGAGTTAAAAAAAATTAGTAACATCTTTCAAACACTGGTTAAATAGCAAACATTGAAAATTGAAATCAATTTGTCGAACAAGAAAGTAATTCGTGTAACATTAAAGGAAAGAATAAATAAAGTTGAAATGGCTTAAAATACGTAAATGGCATCATTCCAAGTTCTCCATTCATTCTCCGCCCCCTTAGGTTCTGCACAAAATTTAACCATTTCAGCAAGCAGTTCATCTGAAAAAAATATATACGTCTCTAAGAATAGCTAATGCCCATAAAATCAATCAATAGAAATTGAATTAAATGGAATAAAACAGATAAAGTTTTATGATGAAGTAGAATGGGAGATCTTGTTCAGTATTTTAATTAAGCGATTGTGAAATTGCTGTCTCTTTGCGAATTTGTAGCTATGAGAGAGGGCCAACAGTTAACTCTGATATTTGCGAGCTGTGAGAATGTGTGCGTTTGATCTGTGAATGTTCATGCATCTCTGCTAAGATTTATCATCTGAGAAGTAACCTTGAGTTTATAATTTGGAACTTTAGAATGGGAACCAGAAGGATTTTACCTAACTAATTTGGGTTAAAGCACTGAAGTGCTAGGTTTCCTTTGTGAGTGTGGTGATATTTGTTTGTCATCTGACATTGTGATTTAAAGATCATAGTTTGAGTGTAAGTAACAATTTTTTCTTTTCAAAGGTTATCATTGACATTTCCAGGGTAATTATGATACACGAGGAATTTTAATCAAGGTACAAAATCACATATGTAAGAATAAGAAAATATGAGTTTTATGGTGTTCATTGGAAGTTAGGATAGTTGAAATACATATGACAGTTGAAATACATATGACCTATCCAGTGTTGGATTAGACCTGGGTTACAACTTCCCTGACACAATGCTGATGTATTATTTCTGAGATTGCAGAATTAAGTGTAAAGGACAGATGGGAAAATAAAATATGTCCATGATCATGTTTCTTGTTTAAACAAAAGAAGGGTGGTGACAAAATGGTGTCTTACTCCACCCCTTTTCAAGCCAGCAGAGAATTGACCCGTGCTTGTTAATGCCTGGATTTGGTATGTCTCTCTTGTGGGGACCATGAATTAGATTCAGTTAAATTGGTTTTTGGAGCAGGCAAGGAGCTGGATTTGGGGTTTGCCCCTTTCCACACTCTGAGCTCTGGCTTTGTCGTTCTGATAAAGTAATAAAATATAACAGCTGAACATGTATTTTTAATTGGAACTTACAAATATAAATTATAAATTGTCAGATATATTCAGATTAGTTAACCCACTCTGTCCCAAGCAGAATGGATCTTTTCTGTTTTACTTTACAAGTAACTGCAAGTGGAATAATATTTGCAGTAGCTTCAGGAATTTGAGATAGTTGAATTATTGTAAACTGGTTAATTAAACAGGCAGAAGCATGTCAGGGTCGGGTTCAAGCTCAACAGAATCAGGCGCGTAACCATGAGGAAAATAAATATGAAAAGGTTGTAAAATATGAGAATTACTAACCCCTGAATAACAGACGTGTTCAGGCCATACAGGAAAAGCTTTATTACGACAACACCTAACACCTGGTGACGACCAGGACACTTTTCCACTTTTCCTTTAAATTTTTAGATTAAACATTCAAAAAAGGCTGTAACGACAGCAGCAGCTGTTGGGACCCATGATGGCTCTTGAGATTTCAGAACAACTACAAGCACAAAAGAGCGCAGGAACATCACTGATTTCACAACAGACACAGGATGAACGTAGCTATATGAACTATGGTGCTTTATATAATTTTATTGACATGATGTGCATCCCAGCAGCCAGTGACTGGAACAATGATAGAACTTATTTTAATGCGTGGCTACAGCTGCATTCGGGGAAAGACAGCAGATGTGTATACAAATTGTGTCTGTACTTGTCTTGGGTTCAGGTATTGTTTCTAATATGAAATAAACATGTGTAATGTTTTAAGTAAAGTTGTTATGAAGCAGGCTGCCAATGACACGGATACCACTAGATTTTGAGGGCATGACAACCTACACAGGGTTAGAAGAGGCATTATCAATGATGCAGTGACATGACTTAACACTGAAACTTCTGTGGTAAAGTCACTAGACATACAAAGGTTAAATGCACAGGTGGAACAACTTACAGGAATAAGGAAGAGAATATTAGAGAAAGCAGAGAAAGGTCTAGCCAGCTTTGGAGAAGAAGACCTGGGTATACAATTGAATGGGACAACAGTGTTTGGGACACACACTAAGACAATCAACAATAATTAACAAACTCATCGACCAAGAAAGGGAGACAGCCGGAAGGCTCTGACAGGGGCAGCTAAGCCACAAGCTTGATCTGATCTAAAGGGTGGAGTTGCCTGATGGAATAGACAGCCCGCAATTGGCTAAGCTAGCCAAATTACAAGGGATGCTGGACAACCGTACCCTAAAGGGAGTAACCAGAGTATGCTCAGCGATCCCCGACTGCAAAATGGACGAGATAGCGGGGGTAGAGATGGTCCTGATGATCCCAATCATCACACTGGACTCAGGGCCATTCACTCAGTACATTGGAATCGTACGGACTAACACCTCCCTCAGGTACTATCTCACCAAAACCTCTGCTATACACAGGAATAATATATGGGATCTCCCTCACGGGGTGTAAAGAGAAAGGGGACATTACTGCGTGCCCCCACCCGGTAGGACAGGGAGAGGTGGACGAATGTCGGTTAATCAGAACTCATGGTTGTGTCTTAGAGATTACACCTGCCCCCATGCATTTTAAGTTTAAGGAGGAAAAGGAAAATACTGCGTCTCCACCACCATAACCTATCGCTATAGCTTTTGTACCCCTTCGGCCCACCACTATAGGCCTAGTAAGGATCATTTGAGTTAGGATTTTAAAGAGCCAGAGATGGTCCCACATTAGAATTAGAATTAGAACAGTACAGCACAGAACAGGCCCTTCGGCCCTCGATGTTGTGCCGAACAATGATCACCCCACTCAAGCCAACGTATCCACCCTATACCCGTAACCCAACAACCCACATTAACCTTATTTTTTAGGACACTAAGGGCAATTTAGCCTGGCCAATCCACCTAACCCGCACATCTTTGGACTGTGGGAGGAAACCGGAGCACCCGGAGGAAACCCACGCACACACGGGGAGGACGTGCAGACTCCGCACAGACAGTGACCCAGCCGGGAATCGAACCTGGGACCCTGGAGCTGTGAAGCATTGATGCTAACCACCATGCTACCGTGCTGCTACACGGTGCTTTTTACATCTTGCAGAAACTCTGAGGGAACGAAGACTCAAGATCTGTCAATCAGATAAGCTTTACCACGAGTTACTGAAAAAAAATCCATGCCTTGGAAAAAAACACAGAGGAACTACTTCAGAGTGAAAGTTGATGGGAGAGGGTGTTAGATGAGCTTACTTGAAAACTGTTATGAATAATATCATTTAATGACAGACAGCAGAGTTAGTCAGGGAGGCAAGAATGACTGATTCAATGCATTAAATGTGACATACATAGGTTAGTTTGAGGGATGATCTTTGAATCACATACATGGTGTACGTATGGAACATCTGGGAGGTTACATGCCCCAAAGGCCACATTAAAACACACCCTGCAACCCTCATATCGAAATTGTGGTCATGTGGGATTCAGTAAACATCTTCCATGACCAAAAGGAGGGGATGTTAGTGAGAAAATTCTGTCTCTCACATTATATGATTGTGGGACATGTTGATGGGAAATCCTGCTTTTTACAATATATAACTAATTCTTAACTATATTGCAAATTGTATCTAACTCTGCAGTTCAATGTACTTTCTGCGTCTGCTACTGGAATAACAGCTCTGTGTGCAAAACAAATGACTCATCGCCAGTTGCATACTCAGAGACAATGGACTATTAACAAACTGTGCCCAAGGTCTGAATGCCTTAAGATAACCCTGCTCTGCCAGCTAGCCACAAGGAGTAGGCAACAACAGGAAAAGGCTGTAGATTACAAACTAATAGCCATTTATGGCATGAACTGAGATAATGGAGGAGTAATTAGTTGAATGTAATGAATTGTGATGTGAATAAAGGTGATTGGTTGTATGTAAATGAGATTACAAACTGATTTTGCTTTTGAATCTGTAGATTTCTGATATAATAAACTGCTTCTTTACTCATCCAAAAGGCCTTTGTGTGAATATTTTCACCTCCAACACTATTAAGTTCAACTAGTTTGAGTTGGTGTTTTTACTCCACACTTCTATGGGGCGAAATTCTCCGACCCCCAGCAGGGTCGGAGAATCGCCTGGGGCTACCGAAAATCCTGCCCCCGCCGTGGCAGAGATTCTCCGCCACCTGGGAAGTGGCGGTGGCGGGAATCACGCCACTCCGATCGGCAAGGCCCCTGCGGCGATTCTCCGGCCCGCGATGGGCCGAAGTCCCGCCGCTGGGAGGCCTCTCCCGCCGCCGAGGTTTGAACCACCTCTGGTGGTGGCGGGATCGGCGCCGCGACCAGGCGCCCGGGGTCCTGGGGGTGGCGCGGGGCGATCGGACCCCGGGGGGGGGGGATGCCCCCACGGTGGCCAGGCCCGCGATCGGGGCCCCCCCGCTCAGACTCCAGGCCAGTGCCCTAGGTGCACTCTTTCTCTTACACCGCCGCCACGGCCTCCACCATGGCGGAAGCGGAAGAGAAACCCACATCGCGCATGCGCCGGTGGTGACGTCAGCGGCAGCTGACCGCTGATGTCACCGCCAGCGCATGCGCCGACCGGCGAAAGCCTTTCGGCCAGCCCCGCTGCCGGGCGGCGGGCCTGTAAGGCCGCTGGCGCTGGTTTTTTGCGCCTGTCTTCTGGTGCCAACCGCTCCGGCGCGGGGCTAGCCCCCAAAGGTGCAGAGAATTCCCCACCTTTGGGGAGGCCCGACCCCGGAGTGGTTGGCGCCACTCCCCTATGCCGGGACCCTCCGTCACACCAGGTAGGGGAGAATCCCGCCCATGAAGTGTGTTCTTCCACCACAGACTCCAATAATGGAATTTGGTTCTTTGAGAGACTCTATGTTACTCTGGTATCTGTTTAACACTTGTTTCATGGTACGGCTTCTAAACAGGTTACAGAGTAGGCATGTAGTTATCAGGCATGATCCCAATCACTTTCTCTTTCCCTCTCTCCAGAAAGAGTCTGAGACATGACTGGTTGATGTCAGTGGTGCACCTTCATCTATGTCATATCCTGTTCACCTTTATCCCACACATACATATTAACTCCCATTTTGTTGTGTTCTTTGTATTGTTCTTCTGGATAGTGAAGGTTGTAGTGTTGATGAAAAACAGCAAGCAGTGTTTAACAAAGCTAATTTGTTACACAACACTTAATTAGATTTGAACATGTATTAAGGAATTAGATAAGTAAAGAATACACTGCACTTCAACAATACTAAATTATGCTATCAGCTAAACTATCTCACATCTACTCAGTCTGGATTCTTTCCGCTCTCTCCAGTGTCTCCCGTCTCTCTCCCAGAAGTCAAGGAGGCATGTGATATCTATGTGGTTGTTCTATAGCGCCATCTAGTGACTAGAGTAGTAACATTACATGAACACCTTATGTTCCTTATAGTTTCCACATAGTGTGACACATTTCATCTGCCTCATCTGAGCCTTTCAGCATATCATTTTATCCCATTTTCAGGGATGCATGGTGATATAGTGATTAGCACTACTGCCTCATAATAATCTTTATTAGTGTCACAAGCAGTCTTACATTAACACTACAATGAAGTTACTGAGAAAATCCCTTAATTGCCACACTGCGGTGCCTGTTCGGTGCACTGAGGGAGAATTCAGAATGTCCAACTCACTTAATAAGCACGTCTTTCGGGACTTGTGGGAGGAAATTGGAGCACCCGGAGGAAATCCATGCAGACACAGGGAGAATGTTCAGACTCTACAGACAGTGACCCAAGCTGGGAATTGAACTGGGGTCCCTGGCACTATGAAGCAATAGTGCTAACCACTATGCTACCATGCCACCCACCGTGGTGCCGAGGACCTGGCCCCGGGTCACTTTCCGTATGGAGTTTGCACATTCTCCCTCTGTCTGCATGGATCTCACGCCCACAATCCAAAAATGTGCAGGGTAGGTGGATTGGCCACACTAAATTGCCCCTTAATTGGATTTTTAAAAAAATTATTTCATTTTCTCTCACTCATTAACTTCCTTTCAAAAGCTATTGCCTCAACCATTGCCTAAGAATATTATTTTCCTCACTTCTCAATCGGATCTATTTGTAACTACTTTAGTATTTATGGTCTCCAGGTTGGCATCTCCCAAAATGGAAGCATTTTCTTCACATATTTCATGTCCAGTCCATTCATCATTTTAAAGACTACTACCTGTCCTTCTCCGAGTTTTAAAGAAAAAGGTCCCAAGCGTTCAATTTTTCCTAAACATTATATCTTTCAGCGTTGGCACCATCCTCTGTCCAGTATCTCTAATGATGTGGAGATGCCGGCGTTAGACTGGGGTGAGCCCAGTAAGAAGTCTTGCAACACCAGGTTAAAGTCCAACAGGTTTGTTTCAAACACAAGCTTTCGGAGCACTGCTCCTTTCTCAGGTGAAAGGAGAGATATGTTCCAGAAACATTTATATAGACAAAGTCAGAGATGCCAGACAATGCTTGGAATGCAAGCATTTGTGGGTAATCAAATCATTACAGATCCAGAGATAGGGTGTGATCCCAGGTTAAAGAGGTGTGAATTGTCTCAAGCCAGGACAGTTGCTAGGATTTTGCAAGTCCAGGCCAGATGGTGGGGCAGGACATCAATTTTTTCGTTGAGGACATAATTAAGCTGAATCTGCATACAACTGAATGTAATCTTACAGAAAATTTGGTAATTAACAAACAATTGGTTAACACACGATGTATGATATTATTGCTGTCACAGAGTCATGATTAAAAGGAGGAAAGATAGAGGAACAAGCATGTAGCCAAATCTCAGCGAAGTATAAAAATAATAGGGTAATAATATGGGATTTCAGCATAATATTAATTGGGATAGGCAAAGTGTAAAAGGCTTTTTGTGGAAAGAATTCTTAAGTACATCCAGGAGAGGTTTTTGAACCAGTGCATAGAAAATCCTACAAGAGAGGGGATGGTACTTGAACTAATTTTAGGGAAATGATGCTGGACAGGAGAGGTGTCGGGAGGGAGCATTATGGTGATAGTGACAGAATGCAGTCAGATTCAAGATACTATGGAAAAGGACACAGATGGCCCTGAAATGTGGTCCAGGATTCTCCCCAGCCGGCGGGGCAGGGGGTCCGGCGTGTTGGAGTGGCGTGAACCACTCCGGCGTCAGGCCGCCCCAAAGGTGCAGACGTCTCCGCACCTTTAGGGGCCAAGACCTCACGTTGAGGGGCGAAGGAGGAAGAAAAATAGTGCCCCCACGACACAGGCCCACCCGCCGATCAGTGGGCCCCAATCATGGGCCAGGCCACCATGGGGGCACCCCCCAGGGTCAGATTGCCCCGCGCTCCCCCCCCCCCAGGACCCCGGCGCCCGACCGCACCGCCAATCCCGCCGATAAGAGAGGTGGTTTAATCCACGCCGGCGGGAGAGGCTTGTCAGCGGCGGGACTTTGGCCCATCACGGGCTGGAGAATCGGCGTGGGGGGCCCGCCGACCAGCGCGCCGCGATTCCCACCCCCACCGAATCTCGGGTGCCGGAGAATTCGGGACATGGCGGGGGCGGGATTGACGCCGGCCCCGGGTGATTCTCCGACCCGGCGGGAGGGTTGGAGAATCACGCCGTGGTCTCTGAATTGGGGGGGAAGACAGATTTTAATAGGATAAGAAGGATATGGCCTCAGTGAACTGGGAGCAGCTATCTGTAGGAAGGTCAGCAACAGGGCAGTGGGAGTCATTGAAAAAGCAAATACAGAAAGTACAATGCCAACATGTCCCTGTGAAGGTAAAGGGTGGGACCCAAAAGTCCAGAGGTCCCTTTTTGTCAAGGAATATAGAGCATTTGGTAAGGAAAAATAGGGAGGCTTATGGCAGATTCAGGAGGCTCAAAACAATGAATACCCTAGAGCAGTGCTTCTCAAAGTGTGGTACGCGTACCGGTGCCGGTACGTGAGCCATCGTCTGCCGGTACTTGGAGTGTTTCCAGAAAAGAAAGAGACGGTAATCCTGGATTTGCTTGTTTCGCTCACCGGTCCCTGGCACATTGAAAAAAAAAACTGCCGGTACGCCACCTCAGATAGTTTGAGATGCACTACCCTGGAGGACTATAGAAAGTGCAGGGGAGTACTTGTAAAATAAATTAGGAGAGCAAAGAAGGGGCATGAAAAAATAATAGTGTACAAAATAAAGTAACATCCCCAGGTGTTTCATAAGCATATTAAGGGCAAGATGGTAAGCAGGGAAAAAGTAGGGCCCATTACTGACCAAAGAGCCAACCTGTGGAGCGGAAAAATGTAAGTGAGGTATCAAATTAGCATTTTGCATCTGTGTTCACTATGGAGGTAGGTATAGAAAGCAGGGAGACAGTCTGTGATAAAATTTAATATATTAGCATTGAGCGGGCGGTTCTTCTGGCCTTAAAAGTGGATAAATCCACAGGCCCAATGAGATGTATCCTAGGCTGTTGTGGAAGGCAAGGAAGGAGATTGCTGGAGCTCTGAGATTCATTTTTAAATCCTCTCTGGGCACAGATGAGGTGCCAGAGGATTGGAGAACAACAAAAGTGTTATCACTATTCAAGAAGGGAAGTAGAAAAAAACAGATAATTACAAGAGAGAATTCATCTCCACTTGGAGAGCTAGGATCAATCAAGGACAGTCAGCATGTCTTTGCCAGAGGAGATCATGTTTAATAAATGAGATTGAATTTTTTGAGATGGCTAGGTGTGTAGATGAGGGAAGTGAAGATGTTGTAGTGTACATGGACTTCAATAAGACTTTTGACAAGGACCCACATAGGAGACTGCTCAAGAAGGAAAGAGAACATGGGATCAATGGTAACTTCACAAATTGGCTTTGTAATTGGAAGCAGAGAGTAATGGTCGAGAGTTGTCTCTGTGACTGGAAGCCTGCGTCCAGTGGTGTGCCGCAGGGATCGGTGCTGGCTCCCTTGTTGTTTGTCGTGTACGTTAATGATCTAGACCTGAAAGTAGGGGGCATGATCAGTAAATTCACAGATTCCACAAAAATTGGTGGTGTGGTAAATAGCGAGGAGGAAAACCTTAGATTACAGGATGATATAGATGGGCTGGTCCAATGGGCAGAACAGTGGCAAATGGAATTTAACACTGAAAAGTGTGAATGATACATTTTGGGAGAACTAACAATGCAAGGGAATACAGAATGAACGGTAGGCCGCTAGGAAATGCAGAGGACCAGAGGGACATTGGGACGCATGTCCAAAGATCTCTGTAAGCAGCAGGACAGGTAGATAAGGTGGTTGAGAAGGCATATGAGATACTTGACTTTATTAGCTGAGGCATTGAATATAAAAACAGGAAGGTTATGGTGAATCTGTTTAAAATGTTAATTAGACCATAGCTGACATACTTGGTGCAGTCGGGTCGCCATGTTATAGGAAGGATGTGATCCTGCTAGAAAGAGTGCAGAGGAGATTCAAAAGGATGTTGCCTGGGCTGGACTGTTTCAGCTATGAATAAGGGTTGGATAGGCCGGGTTGATTTACTTAGACCAGAGAAGGCTGAGGGGGGACCTCATCGAGGTGTACATAATTAGAAGGGATTTGGATATGGTAGATAGTAAGACATTTTTCCCTTTGGTAGAGGAGTCAATAAATGGGCATAGATTTAAGGAAAGGGGCAGGGGATTGAGAGGGGATTTGAGGGAAAACCTTTTCACCCAGAGGGTGGTGGGAATCTGGAGCTCACTGCTTGAAAAGGTAGTTGTGGCGGGAACCCTCACAAAATTTTAAGAGTATTTAGATGACCACTTGAAATGACATAGTATACAAGTCTACGGGCCAAGTGCTGTGAAAAGGTTTAGAATAGATAGATGTTTGATGACCGACATAGACACGATGGGCTGAAGGGCCTTTTTTCTGTGCTGTAAATCTCTATGACTCTATTATACTACCATTATGTCACTGTCTCCCCGCTGATTTAGTTCATTGCTGGCTTTGGAGTGGGAGGGGTCAGGAAGAAGAGTGGTATCCATACTGCAGCCTGTGGCGGAGCAGTGAATGACAGACCGCACCCTCTGGAGTTCTATGTTAATCTGCACTTATGTTAAACCCTAAAATTCAGAGGGATAGGGCACTGAAAGTGCGGCGTCAAAATCCCTGCAAATTCTTGACCTATGTAAGATTGACCTCAAAGAAGACTGTACTTCAAGGCAATTTTCTTTGTCATGTTTACAGTATTTTAAATCACCTTTTATTGAAATTTTTTCAATTTTGTTTTTTATTCATCTGTATTTTTTTTAGTGATGGGGAAGAATATTTACTGTACTTAACAGGATTGATAGAGCCAATGGGTGTGGGTTGAAGGGTGAGCACGTAATCTAGACTGACCGACAACTGGGTCACAGGATATGCCCCAGCACATCCATTATACTCAGACCGGTGTGTGCAGAGAGAGTATTCTAAACATGAAACTGAGCTCACCCATTGTCATCACAAAATCTCGGTATTACTTTAACGCTGTGCACACAATGTCGTGGTCCCATCAGTAGGAAGACGGGATTTCACAACTGGCTCTGTACTTTTTAAACTTTTGGTTGTGTGTATGCTCACTAATGTTTAATTTTAAGATTCTAAGGGATGTCGGCCTTCCAATATTCATATAGATATTGCACAAGTGAAATTAAGCTGGTGCTGCCAAACCTCAAATAGATCAAGTTAAACCGGTCTCAATCCCAAAGAACTTTTGAGGTTGGGAGTAAATTTGCAACTTCATGGGATGTAGATTTCAGTGCCAAATTTAAATGTCACCTCTTTAACTTCCATGGCCAATTTACACATTGACACATTTTTTTCTGTTACTTGTCTTAACTTTTATGAAGAGAGAAGATGAAAAGTAGTAACTTAAAAAAATACTGCACATGGTGACTTGTGTGCACAAGTTTAACACTCAAAGAAAAACACTGAATAGTAAACACAGAAGAAAGCAGCTGAAACACAAAAGTCGCAGACTGGGTGATCACTTTGCAGAACACCTCCGGTTCGTCCACAAGGAGAACCCAGACCTTCCTGTCGCTGCCATTTTAACTCACCGTCCTGCTCTCATGTCCCATGTCCATCCTTGGCCTGCTGCAATGCTCCAATGAAGCCTTCGCAAACTGGAGGAACAGCACCTCATCTTCCGATTAGGCACATTACAGCCTTCCGGACTTAACATTGGGCATGATCTTCCCAAAGTCCCCGAGTGAGCACGTTTAGCTGTGTGTTTCCTAGCAGTCGCAGTGACAAGAAACACATGGCTATTCAACGCAACATGCTTTGAATAAGGGGCCTTTAGGAAACACGCAGCCGAGGCCACTCATAGCCACATTTTTCACAATGTGGAGCTCTGCTCGCCGAAACTCCCCATTGTAGCTAGAGATCTCACCGAGGCCCGAAAAGAATCCCTGACTACCCACCCCCCAGCACCCACACACCTCTCAACACCGACATCGGGCAGCCCCGGCCCGGTCACATGCATGCAAAGAATGCCAGCTTGGCACCACCAACCTGGGACCCTGGCAGTGCCACCTGGGCACCTTGGCAGTGCCAATATGGCACCCATGTGGCAGCAGTGCCAGTGCACCACCTTGCCAAAAGGGCATGCAGTTGGGGGCCTCCAATTCCGTTGGAGACCCCCCCCCATGAGTGCTGTTCCACCTGATCCCCATTCATGGGGACCAGTACAAACCGGCGCTCACCCAAGGTCCCCGAGTCAAATGGAATGAATCTCAAAGCCTCAGGTACCTCGGAAACCTCCACATTAGAGTAAGGCTTACTGTCTCGCTCTAATATGCAGATTTGCTAAAAAGTGATCCTGCCCATCGTTGGCGGGATTCCCCTTGCACCATCTCGCGAGGTTGAGTTGAAGCTCACGAGACGTTGCAAGCTGGGTAGATCCCGGGAGTGGGGTCTTCCAGCCTGTATATTGCAGAGCATAACAACTCACTCCATTAAGAAAATCTCCCCACCTTAATGATTTCTTCTTTCAAAATAAACTTAATTAGAAATTTATTGGAACTTCAGTTCCATAGTCCACCAACATGCAATAAATGAGGAAAGTGCATGGTGTAAGATGTAAGCATTCATGGGTTCTTCTGCAGAATATGTTTGGGATGGAGCTCAATAACAGGAGAGGGGGAAGTGGAGATATCAAGACACTGTTGACCACATCCTCCAAGCTTTCCATCTGTATCACTTCCCCCTCCCTCTGCAAACTATATCAAAAGCAGCCTCCTCCCTTGCCATAAGCACTTCAAGAGACACGCCTGCTCCAGGTCTTCCCATCTGTATCCTGTTCTGCACCAAAGTATCCTGCAACAAGAGAATGTGCCCTGCTGTAGAGTTGGGAAAATGTGTGAGGCAGCTGAGGTTAGTGTGCATGCTGGGAGTGGTTTGGGAGAAGAGGGAAGTGAATGTGAGTGCTTTGGGAATTCTTGAGCATGCAGGTGGCTAGAAAAGGAAACGCAGGAATGTGTGTTGTTCTTGTATGTGAGGCAAGGCAGCAACGGAGGTAGAGTCGGTCGTGGTGGGATTGAAACAGGCTGGTGCAGGGCTGTGTAGGTAAGAGAGATGTCAATGTGAGTTTAAGCAGCACTGATCAGGTCATTGTGTTTCTGGCAGCATTGTTAGCAATCCCTGCAAGGCTGTTGTGCAATTTCCTGAGTACCCAGTGGGCATCGTTTGGGGAAAAGATTCCTCCTTACTACCAAGGCCTCCACGACACCACCCACAAACCGAGAGCTCTGGCTTCAGTCACCAGCTCAAAAGAGGAACAGATTTAGCCATACAAAAAAAAAATGTTTTCTTCTCGTTTAAGAGGTGGAGAAGATTTTCTAAAGGATAAGCTGCCAAAGAATTGTGCTGACAGCTCAACATTGATATTGAAATGATGACAAATCACAAAATTGTTTAGATCGCCCATCAACACATTGGAAGTGCATTGTATCCACCAAAGCCACCACCTGCACAATATACATGGCAAAGCAAAATCAGCCCCCTTTTGTACGATTTGGAAACCTTTTTCAATTGAAGCTAAATTATGATGCTGACCTGAACCTCATCAGACAGTGAACATGCTCAAGGTAAAAAAATGAAGTGAGAAATGTGGTTAACATCTGCTAAAGTACTTGCACAGTTTTACGTCAACTGATTTACCATCATACAATTCATATCATTCATATCTTGAAGTGAAATGAAATTTGCTTATTGTCACGAGTAGGCTTCAAATGAAGTTACTGTGAAAAGCCCCTAGTCGCCACATTCCGGCGCCTGTCCGGGGAGGCTGATACGGGAATCGAACCGTGCTGCTGGTCTGCTTGGTCTGCTTTAAAAGCCAGCGATTTAGCCGAGTGAGCTAAACCAGCCCCTTTATATAAGTTCTTTATAGAATAATGGATACCTTGGAATGATTATGCATCAGTTGTGATCAATAACCCATGTGATTAAAATTCAAACTGTTTAGCATGATTGTCTTATTCCTCAGGATATCTTTGAAATCTCTTACAAAGTTAGATGTCAGTCTTGTTTCGGTGGTGAAACTCTTAGCTATAAGTCAGAACGTTGTGGGATAAACCCCAAGGATATGAGCACATCAAAACAGAGAATACTTGGATCCTCAGCAGATCTGGCAGCATCTGTGGACAGAGTTTTGTTCCATGACCTCTCAATGGAATAAAAAAAGGTCATTGACCTGTGTCGTTAACCATGTTTCCCTCTCCACTGCCTGAATATTTCTAGCACTTTGTATTTTTATTTCAGATTTCCAGCATCCATCGAGTTTTTTATGTTTGTGTATGAGAGCGTATCCTCGGATGATGCTGAGGGAGTGTAAATATTGGCAGTTGGTCTTTCAGGTGATACTCTGAGGCCTTGTCTCCCTGTCAAGTAGAATCAAAAGGTTTTACGGTGTCCAGGTCAACAGTTAAACCTCAACCAACAGTAGAGAAACCAATCATCTGGTTATGTATCTGCATAAATTGGCTGCCGTGTTTGCCTACATTTTAATATTGCACTTTAAAACTAATTAATCGGTTGTGAAATACTTTTGAAAGTCTTGAGCTCGAGAAGTGTTATACAAATGTAATTCTTTTCATCAGCATATAGGGATAGGCTTTCAGCTGTTGCTTGGCTTTTTAATGCCTGAATCTGTATTGAATCATTTCATCATTGTGCTATTGTGTCTCGGAGTCATACCAAAATATTAAAACTACACATATGCATTTTCTTCTGGTCAATGGAAGCATATTCTTATTTAACGAGAAGCCATCTGGGAACTCAGGGATGAATAAATGTTAGTCGTTCACTTTTGAAGTAAAAAAAAGAATTCCTGGATACTGGAACTCAGACCTCATTATTCTGAAGATAATATTGCAGGACATGGCCAGAGAGTGGTTTGGGTTAGGTGCAGGAGGCACTCAGGAGTGGATGAAATTGGGTGGCTCAAAAAGTGACAAACTAGAGCTGGTCGACATCGCAGGAAGCATCAGGGGGTTCGGCAGGCATTCAGGGTCGTAGAGAAATTGGGTTTCTTTAGGCTTTGATATCTGGGACGGGTGGGTGTAGAATTGGGATTGGTAGTGAGTGTAGAAGGAGTCAAAGATAGGAAGGCCTGATGTGGGCTGAGGGAGGAATAAAGGAGGTCACGCAAATTGGAGCCAGGTATGACAGCGATGGCAATAATGATTTTAGTGAATACATCCCTTTTTTAATGTAGCTGATTATAAGGATTGGTTTTCCTTGAGGGTGCCAGCATTGGGAAAACCAATTTTTCTGCAAGCACCTGAATTAGGTGTTAGACCCCGTATTTGTATATGCAAAGAGCCTATCATCCAGAAATGGGTCTTTTAATTGGCCATATTCACACTGGTAGGCAGCTTATTTCCAGTTACAAGTGTGCATGGGCTTCTTGTCTGCAATTTTTCGTACTAGCATCTATCAAACCTGTGTCACGTGACCTATTTGAACCCCCATGGTGTTTAAATACATTGCTGACATCAGTGAGATGACACGGCGAGACAAAAGAGCTACAAAAGGCAGCAGTGAACTCCATTTCATTTATAAAGAATGAGCCGTTTTCGGGGAAACTAAGAATTTTCCAAGGAGTAGGAGAATAGGCATGCAATCTTAAACTGCCAAGGAAATGGAATTGGAGATGAATAATTGCACTATAATGAAAATATTACATATAGGGAGGCACAGAATGGGACCTCCATGTAAATTTGATTCATAGCTTCCTAAACCACTATGGAGATTAGACAGATTGGACATTTAACCTCCGGTCCACCCAAGAGATCAAATTTACACATTTTAGAAGACATCCAGGATATTAGATGCATACATCCCACTAGACTCCTTGAAAGATGAAATAGATACATGTAGCACAGAGAACAGGAAAACAAATGTAGTTCATGGAAAGATTTTAGAACAATACGGATAAGCCATGGTTAATTTGATTTCTGCTTATTCCTACCTACATTGTATTGTCCAGTTAAATAAATCTCAAAATTGCTACCTCTCAAATCATCTGGTACAATGTTACTGCTTATCTTTCATGCAAGGAAGCCTGCTCTTTGTTGCCAACCAACAAGAAACTCCAACCAGCAGAGGAATTGACAAAGAATTAAAATTGAAAAACTGTAAGAAATCCTTAAATCTGCATTTATTTGTTAAAAGATATAACTCTGTAGTGTGTTTTGAGATAGTAACACATCAGAGGGTTGAGCTGATATTGTAAACAGTTCCAGCTTCATACTTACAGTTAATATATCATCTCAACTCCTTGATGTGTTACTGCCGCTTAACACATTGCAGACTGCATGCACTCTGTACATGTAATCTTTAAAGTATTTATCCATCACTAACTTTCAGATGTCAGCTTGCAAAACCACATGGAGGCACTCTTTTGGCACATCAACTGCCAGCATGAAGTGACACATGAACAGCATGAGACAATATACTATTATGGACAAAGAAATAACAAAATGATGCAACAAATAGGGACAATTTTTGAGTGAGATGCACTAAAATGTTTATGACTACAGGCTTACATCCAACTAATGTGGTCAAAAAGCTTGACAATTGAAAGTGATGAAAATTCTTTATAACTGCATGGGAAAGGGATAATTACAGTGGTTTTGATTAAAAAATCATGACTTGCTTGAAGGAGTTGATGAAAGCCGTGTTTACAGTTGAGGAATTTAAAGAGAGTACTCTGAACTTTTTACATTTTAGTATATATTGTAAAGCCAAAGAAGACAAAACATTGATCATATTTTCCATTGACAGAGCTCTGGTTTGCGTACCTTGATCTCCCATGGCTATGATTTCATTCACCGCAGGATTTTTCTTTTGTGAATTATGTTCACTTTTGTAGATGCTCATTTGTATTTGTCACATTTCAAATATGTTCCTTTTCTCTCAGTTTCTATATTTTCAGTTTCTATTCCATCTACATTTGGACATTAGAATTAGATACAAATGAAATATATACTATTTGGCTGTAAACTTACATAAATCATGGTTTAGTTGGAAGAATTAGGCCATTCCATCCATAAAAACCTTCTACATCATTTTGTTCACCAGAACAACTCCTTAATGCTCTCTATTCCTGCGAGACCTATTAAACCAGAACTAAAATTTGTAGTCATAATGATTGCTAAAGTGTCGACAGCAAAATATAATTACTGAAGGGTTTCATTAATTTAAAAATGAACAGTAAATCTTGGTTAATTTTAGGCACAAATGAATGGCTTCCAATATCTACATGGATAATAGTTGCATCAAGACTTTGACTAATGCCATCCTATTGCTTTTGTGCCTACTCAAAATATTCAGTTTGATGTGTTACTAATGTACTTTATTATTTACTTTCATTCAACAGGGCCCATCAGACTTTGTAATATTACATCAAAAGTTTAGTTGTTTTTTTCCCAAAAGCATTTTGGAATACATTCAATGTGATTTGATTTTCTTGGAGAACAAGGTAACAAAGGAAAGGATATTTAAATAGGATGACCTCAGCATTAAAAATAACCATTTTCCAGGAAAGTGCATGGAGAGACTTCAGTGCAAATAATCATAATGCATAACAAAAAGAATCAGAATATATTGCATTTACTGACCCCACTAACTATTTGAGTTGCATGAAATAGAGTGGCAAGTATTTTCAAAGCAGATTAACAGAATCATCATCAATTAATAAATTGTGAAACAAGAAGAAAGAAAGTGAGCCCGGTGACGTTGCAGATGGTGCATGAGACAGATTTGATTTAGAGAATGTGCCTGAAGGAGCAAGTAGAGATTAAAAACTGTGCAATGGAAGGAACATTTGGAGCTGTTAAGCCTATGGGAAAAGAAGTGTGAAGTGCATTTGTACATCTAAGAGAAAGTGAGGGTAATAAGGAAATTGGAAACTTTACATAGTCCATAGATCATTCCCTATGTCTAACACAGAAGGGAATTATTTCCAAATCTAGCCAAGGCACGTGCAGATAGCATCCTTGTGGAAGATTCCAGTCACAGATCTGATGGTTGTAACCCGGCGGGCAAATTTCCAAAATAAATTTAAGCATGGTCAGATTATATTTTCTCATTGCTAATTGTCAGAAAAATGCATTTTCTGTTTTTTTTTCTCAAACTGCAAGCGTCAGCTGGAGCCAGGTTCAGGTTATGCTACAAACATTTTGCCCAGTTTACCTCATTTGATATGTACAAAAGTGAATCTTAATCCTAGAGAATTGTTGGTACAGTTATCACCAGTTAAACAACCAATGTTTAAGTCAAGCTGACCAATTTCCAATGCCACAATTGCCAATTATATATAGTTGTCACTTGCACAATATAATGTGTTCAATAAGTGATTTGTGCTTTTTTGTAAGGTGCACTTCTGAGTAAATTATGTGGCAACAACACAGGCTAGCATTCGCCGACATCACAACTATATTGTTATTACAGTCATGTTTTATAATCTGTTCGTCCGACATGTGTTACCCCTGCCAAGACCCACTGCTTCTTTTAATACCTCTGCTGTCCTTATTAAGGCAATTACTCGGAGAGAAGAAAGTTAGATCAATAGGACAATGCAAAGTATGCCTTTGTATGCCAAAGTCTCAGTGGCTCTATGCACAGGTTCCCTTGAAGGAATGAGTTTTAACCATTTAAAGGCTTAATTAGTGTCAGGATTTTTTTTAAACCACCCAACGCTTGTCGAGTGCACATTTCCTTAACCTCACCAGCAGGATATGACCATCCAGGATTGCTGGCGAATAAGATTTTTTCTGGTTCCCAATAGAAGCGTTTCTCATTTAAAATTTCTTTTGAGTTTGACTCCAAAGTTAAGAATACCTCGACACGCAGAAGTACTGCCGCAGTGTTCTGACATATCTGTCAAAGAAAATGGTCACTACGGTGCATAAAGCCGGCCCGGCAGACATTAAAATATTTAAATCAATTCAAAACTAGCTAGCGAGGGGCAAATTAGGATTGCCTGGGGGAAATCCTGCTCCCGGTGTTCTGCTGGTGCGAATGTCAGACAAATGAGTTTTATTGTATCAGCAGTAAGGGTTAGAGAGTGGGATTGAAGGAGCATGTTTCAATTATCTGTTTATCATACGTATCCCTCTTATGATTTTTCATGTATGTTTCACTGATGTGAAACAATCGTGTTAAATGATGAGAAATCCATGCACCTAATGAATTGAAATGGGTGCCTATCTCAAAGGAATGGTAATTAATGTAAAAACTAAAATTAGGAAGACAACTACGGTTGTCACTAATTAGCATGTTATCTATTTATCTTTGATTGCTATTTTTAATTTGGTGCAAGAGAACCCATGCAAAAGCAGCTGTGATTCAGAATAATATCAGACTAAAGGGCCGAAAGACCAGCAGAATTTTCGATTGGCCGATGAAGTGTTGTTGCCAGTCGAATAAAGTTTTGGTTCCCAGAGAAGATTTTAGCGTGCAGCTCATGCAAAGGTTCGTCGGGGTGCTCTTAGCTCGTTTTGCTTTGACCTGTTTGCATTAATGCCCCATGGAGGCTATTTCGGACGTCCCAAGTAGGCTGCAATCTCCCCAAGGGTTCACATTGAAGAATGGCAGGGGTTTCTTGTCGATGTGACGGGGTGCTAAATTACCAGCCTGACCAAATAGTCTGTGCTTTCCTTCTACCGTTGAATGAATAAAATCCAGACCGCTGGTAACCCAAGGCAGCTCGGTAGTATTGTGGATAGCGCTATTGCTTCACAGCTCCAGGGTCCCAGGTTCGATTCCTGGCTTGGGTCACTGTCTGTGCGGAGTCTGCACATCCTCCCTGTGTGTGTGTGGGTTTCCTCTGGGTGCTCCGGGTTCCTCCCGCAGTCCAAAGATGTGCAGGTTAGGTGGATTGACCATGAAAAATTGCCCTTAGTGTCCAAAATTGCCCTAAGTGCTGGGTGGGGTAACTGGGTTATTTTTCATAGAATTTACAGTGCAGAAGGAGGCCATTTGGCCCATCGAGTCTGCACCAGCTCCTGGAAAGAGCACCCTACCCAAGATTAACACCTCCACCCTATCCCCATAACCCAACCCAACACTAAGGGCAATTTTGGACATTAAGGGAAATTTCTCATGGCCAATCCACCTAACCTGCACATCTTTGGACTGTGGGAGGAAACCGGAGCACCTGGAGAAAACCCACGCACACACAGGGAGGATGTGCAGACAGTGACCCAAGCCGGAATCGAACCTGGGACCCTGGAACTGTGAAGCGATTATGCTATCTACAATGCTACCGTGCTACCGTTATGGGGATAGGGTGGAGATGTTGACCTTGGGTCGGGTGCTCTTTCCAAGAGCTGGTGCAGGCTCGATGGGCCGAATGGCCTCCTTCTGCACTGTAAATTCTGTGAAATAAATGTTGAATGGTGGCGGTTTCTATTTCAGTCTGTACAACAAATGTAATTTAGCAAGATCACTGTTTGCAGTGGACAGAATGATTAGGTTGGGGTTTTCGATAAATGAGAATCTGCAGTTTAAGAATACAAATCAGCCAATGTATCTTTCTCTTACAGGAGATAGCTGAAAATGAAATGGTCCTTTCTGGGAGCTGGTGAAACCAAGTTTTTTTCAGTAGCTGTTTAACACCACCTACTGGTATCCCACAGGTATTTTTTGGTGTGTGTTTTCAGTGTAGATTTTTCTTTTTCACCCTTTGGATATTGGAATAATATCACAGTAGAAAAATCTTAAAAAGCAAAATACTTTAGCCAACATTGAGAAATCAACATAAATCTTATTAATTAATGATACACAGTCTTGGGGTAGCTACAGAAAACATGGTGCACATTTAGACCTATAGAGTCTGTGGCATCTATTTTGAATTAAACCATGATTCCCAGCAAGAACTCTTAAAGCAATTTCAAAATCAGTCTTGCAATTTTCATATAAGACCAAAATGACATTTCAAGCAACATATTTTGCCTCCAACTTCCAAGTCCTCAAGTGTGCATTAGTAAATGAATTTTCCTTGCCTTTCTGGGAAAAAATGGTTTACAATTCCTTTATATGCTGTGACAGAAAATTGGGAATTCACTGCAGGAGACTTTACAATATCTATTTGTAAAGTTGTTCTTTTTGTTTTTGCTTTAGTCTGTTTCAAACTTACAATGATTTTATTTTATTGTGGAAGTTTCTACTCAATGAGGTGAAAAGGATGCCAACACTAGGCACTGAATATTTCAGGTTACCCAGGATCAGCATCAAACATTTCTCCAACACAGCCAGCTTCAGAATCAAGTCGCTAACAATGAATATTCACCTATCTTGCATTTAGGGGCAGTTTTGTGCTGTGAACCTGCATTTGGAATTGGGAAGGGAATGTTAAAACTCACTCCACTGAAAGAGTATGAGCTAAATTTAAATTCAGCTTTCAAAGATGAAAGAACTTCATGATTACTAATCACTTTTTTTTATTATTTACACTTCTGTAAAGCACATTGGAACATTGTTAACTTTAGAGCTTTCATAATAGGAAAGGAAAATCTACATCAAATGAGGTTTTGGGCATTATAGTAAATAATATCCATGCAAGCATAATATTTTCAAATAGTCATTGAATTGATCAGATTTTTTTCAGGCTAGAACTGGTGGATTTCTTTACAAGTGAAAAAATATTATGGAAGCAGAAATCCAAAATGAGATATTGATGTACAAATGTTTGAAAACAAAGATCAAGAGGCCCTTTTAGTACTTACAGAGTTATTTATTCTGCAATAAACTTGTTATTGTTACAGAAAAATAGAAACATAGATAATAGGAGCAGGAGTAGGCCATTCAGCTATTTCAACCTGTTCCGCCATTCAATATGTTAAAGGTCGATCCTCCATCTCAACACCATATTCCAGTGCTCTCCCCATACCCCTTGAAACCTTTGAGTCTAGTGGCACAATTTAGTGGCCTTGTGTCTGCCTTGGTGTCGGGACGAGGCTGTTGAATCTTGCAAGAGGCCTCTCATGAGTGTTGCGACACTCAAAATGCCTCGTGAGATTTAACAAATCTCAAGAGATGTCGTGTTCTGGAACTCGCCCTCGCTGGGCATGATCTGCAAATTTAAATGTGCCATAAAGCTCATTTGAATATGTGTTCACAGGATTTTCCTGGCGCCCAGGACCTAACGGCCTCACTTTGGAGACCTCACCCGGGCACTGTTTAGTATTGCTTTCCACAAATGTGGACCCGTCAGAATGGCACCTGACTGGGTCTCCCAGGTCATTGCAGGCTCCTGGGTGGTCAGGCATTGGGTGGAGTGGCACTCTGGCATTTCTTCTGGTACCTCGGCACCTTGGCATGCCAGCCTGGCACCTTGGTACTGCCAGGCAGGCAGGGGCATTGTTGGGGTGCCAAGCTGTCAGTGCCAAGCTGCCCAGGTGCCAGGTTGGCACTGCCAGGGATCGGGCTCGGGAGAGGGGTGTCTTACCAGGTGAAGTGTGCGTGAGGAGTTTTCCATTGGCCCACCCCGATGTTGGGGGAGAGGGGGTTGAAAATGGGGTTGTGCTGAAAGGGGGGAGGGAGAAATCAGGACAGCCAGACAAAATGGCATCTGTCAGGAGTCTTTCATGACTCAAATGTGGCCTTGGCAGACACAAAAATCCCCTAAGCCAAAACAAATGTTGAATAGCGAGGTGTTTATCGACATTGCAGGCATCAAGAAATACCCTGCTAAACAGGCCCAAAACCAGACATCGATTTTTTTTACATTGAATCGCGCCCTAGAAATCCATCTATTTCCTATCAAATATTTTTAATGACTTAGTCTCCACAGCCTTCTGTGGTAGAGAATTCCACAGGTTCACCACCCTCTGAAGAAATGTCTCCTCATCTCAGTCCTAAATGGCCTATTCCATATCCTGAGGCTGTTCTAGATTCCCAGTTATTGTCATGTTATTGTTTTGCCTGTTTTAGAAAAGCAGTAAAAAGAGAAGGTGTGAAATGAAATGAGGCAGAAGCAGTCACCTGGTATTACAAATCGCAATTTGGATCAGTAGCCTTTTTTTTACATTGTATTCAGTTTAATTTTGAATTGCATTAGATACTCAAGTTTATTCATTTGTTATGAATTATGTTTTCACATTTCTTATGAATTGTGATTCAACAGATTAGCATTAAAAAGTTCAAAACACGGCAACAGTACATTGTGTAATTATTTTTTTATCTATAGAAGCATAACATTGCATGTTATTCATTAAGAAAAAATAAATCAAGCAGCTTTGGTAACTAAATTACTAAATATTGGGATTGAAAACTAAATGGCTGACTTGAATGTGTTAGATTTTCTGCCCAGTAATGTTTTAACTTTTTACATGAATTCCTTCCACAGCATTATTTGTCATTTTATTGGATGCATATGTGGTGCAATTAGTTAGGCATCAAAGTGATTGAAGACATGAAAAGTCTACAATTGACTCAATCGCCCTCCCAGCTGTTTTAAGTCACATAGGCTATTACATTTTGATTTCCGTATGCAACAGTAAAAACAATAGAAGAGGGAAAGGAAGTGGCGCCACTCTAAATATTTCCACATTTCCATCAATAAGCCAAAACTCTAAACAAGCTGTACAGAACCCTCTTTTCCAAGGATGAAGACATTGTGCCACACTGTGGTAATTTACAAATTTGTACCTATAATTTCTCTGCGTGCTAAGCTCATGATCTTGGCCAGGCCACCAAAAGGAGATATTAAATGGGAGTACGACATCATCCACTGCCCCAAAAAGACCAGGGGAAATCACAGATTGACTCACCCAATGTTAATCTCGTGCACCTCTCATGACTGACTCAATCCCTTTCCCTTGTGTATTTTACCTTGGCATGGCCACCTGGAGTGGTTGGGGAGGGTTTAACATAAAATGGCAGGGGGATGGAAAGGACGGGGAATCACGGAAAAGAACAAAAGACAGAAAGGGGAGTAAGTAAAATGATAGACAGAAATATCAAAGACCCGAGTAAAACATGGCCACAGTGAAAAGTATTGGGATAGGAATGTCAAAAAGACAAGCCTCCGCACATTAAGGCTTAGTGCCTTAATGTGCGGAGCACTCACAATAAAGTGGATGAATTCATCATGCAAATAGATGTAAACGGGCATGATTTGGTTGAGATTACGGAGACATGGCTGTTGGGTGACCAGGGATGCGAATTGAACATCATGCGGTATTCCGTATTTAGGAATGACAGACAAAAAGGGAAAGGTGTTGGGAGTGCATGTTGGTTAAAGAGGAAATTAACACAATATTGTTTGTGCAAGTGCAAATACTTTCTTGATGGTTATGCAGCCTGTGATGTATAGTGATGTCAGCAGAGTATTTGCTTGGGCTTTGAGCTGATCTCCATCTTGGTTGTGTGAGCAACACCCTTAATAAACATTTCATTGTGTTTTACAAGAATCCAGAGTGGGGCACCTCCATACTGTTTCTTCTTGCAACAACAAAGAAATATGACAGGAGAGAAAACTGGCGACAAGGATTGAGGCTGATAAATGACTGGAAAGACAATTTGGGCGACTAACTGTTGGACAGCGTCAGGAACAACGGAGCATACTCGGGACAGGACTCGCACACACACAGACATTGGGTGAAGCACTGCCACCGATGCTGAAGGTTAAAAAAACTATTTTGACCATAACAACGAGTAAGAAGACCAACAATAAGGGAAGACTTGCTTGTGTTGAAATGAGTGGAGTCTGAACAGCAGGGACCGAGCACATGAGAAAGCTATGTGGGCTGCGGCGAATGGAGATTTTGAAGTCTGCCGACTCTGCATGGGCCACTACTTGATAGAAAAGTCAAAATATACTCAGGCATAAAAGGGGAAAGCATTCCCAGTTGCTTGTTCAAGGGTTTTTTTGTGCCATACTTTCCAACATAGTTAAAAGACAGGAAGTGTAGATCCTAAGAACTAGAATCCAAAAATAAAACGGCGGGAAAAACAGGCGCATGAACGCATTTAATGAGCAATATAAAGCACGGAATTCATATGAAGAAAGATTCCAATTGCTTTTAATAGCCAATCTGACACTGGAGGTCCTAAAGCTCACAACACCTCTCAGCTCAGTTGGCTATAAAAACATTTATGCTGCTCCAGAACCTTGTTGAACCAACAAAACCAGGCGACCAGTCTTTCAACGAGTTAATGAGAATTTTAGAGGGACATTTCTCTCCTAAACTGTTACTGATTGCAGAAAGGCTTTGATTCCACTGCCACAGTCAGGAAAAAGGTGAAACAATTTCTAATGTTATGCCTTCTTTGTGAAGATTAGCTATATATTGTTAATTTGGTACAACACTTGATGATACTCTTCGAGACAGGCTGGTTTATGGGTTACATCGTGAAGCTATTCAGAGGAAGCTGCTTACTGTCAGTGATTTAACTCTAAAGACTGCTGTGGAAGTTGCCACATCCACGGAGCTTGCTACAAGAGATGTTTCACAGACAGGGGCTGGAACGAAGATCCACAAAATGGATACCCCAAGGAACCAAGGAACAGGCTGCAAAGGTGCAACCATGTCACCATTGTACACAGGTTGGATCATGTGGTGGGAAATGCTGGAATAAATCAAATGCATGCAAGAACTGTGGCAAGAACAATCATACTGTGAAAGCGTGCTGGGCTCTGAAAACCTCTCCTACACCAAGAAGGTGCAAGAAGAATAGCACATGTAAACAATCTATTTGTATCTACAAATTATTGGATGAAGTTCATGATCACTCAAAAGTCAGCAAAACCGAGTGGCTGCAAGAGCTAAAGCTAGGTGTCTTAACAATGCAGGATGACCAGCAATGTTTTGGGGCATATTCAAGACTTGAAGGTTATGCAATTAAAGTAGAAGTGGATACAGGTGCAGCAGTATCGCTAATACCTAAAACAATTTATTGTCAAAAGTTGAAGAATCTGCCATTAAAATAGTCAAATGTGATCATACGGACATCCACTGAAGAGGTTGTGCCATTAAAATGATGCATTATAGTGAAAGTAAAAGCAAATGGACAGATGGTGAAGTTACCTTCACATTGTCCCTGGCAGGTTTGCTGATCTATGTGGCAGAGCATAGTTGGCTAAGATTATGTTTAACAGGGAAACAGTCAATCAATTAATGGATTCCAAGAGCAACTTGCAACAACCTCTGAAGAAAAATGAGAAGGTTTTCGAAGATTCACTAGGTTCTATGACTGGATTAAGTCAGTTGGCACACCTAAATGTCCCAAAGCAAGAACCATATCATGCACCATCAAGTCTAAAGTTGAAGAAGAACTAAAAATATTAGTAAGGACAGGGGTCATTGAACCTGCACTACAAGTGTTTGGGCTACACCAATCATTCTTGTGTTAAAACAGGGTGGCTTAGTGAGAATTTGTGAAGAGTTTAAAACTACTATTAACCCAGTTTTGTGCGTAGATCATTATCCACGCCGTTGATTGAAGACTTGTTGGCTGGACTTTCTGAAGGACAGAAATTCAAATAATAGCAGATTAATGTGGCTGCTGATTCACAGGCACTACTCACCATTGTGTTGCACAAAGATCCTTTTGGAATAACATCTGTACATGCTCTTTTTCAAAGATTCATGGTTCAAATACTAATTGGGTTGAATGGGACGCAATGTTATTTAGATGGCATACTCAGCACTGGTTCAAGTGAACAGGAACACTTGGAGAATTTGGAAGCTACCCTGAAGTGGTTACAGAGTCACAAGCTTAGAGTTAAGAAGTCAACCATAAATTACCTTGGTCATATCATCAACAAAAACGGTTTGCACAAAGAACTGAAGAAAATATCAGCAATCTTCGAAGCAACACGTTCCCAACCAAGACATAATTAAGGGCGTTTTTAGGATTGATTCATTATTATGGTAAATTTGTGTTAATTTAGCAACACGATTGAAGCCTTTGCATACTTTGCTTTGTGTAAAACAGGCATGTCTCTGGTCAGAAGAATGTGAAAATGCACACAAAGAGGTGAAGGAAAGTTTACTAAAGTCAGAGCTGTTGGTTCATTGTAATCCAAAAATTAGGTTGCAGTTAGCTTACAATGTCTCACCCATGGGGTTGGCGCAGTAGTCTCACACATAATGCCTTCAGGAGAGGAACGACCAACACCATTTGCTTCATGCACTCTTATTAGTGCAGAAATGAATTATGCTCAGCTGGAAAAGGAAGCTTTCAGCATTATTTTCGGTGTAAGAAGGTTGCACCATTACAAGTGTGGGCATCATTTTACCCTCTGATGGATCATCAACCCTTGACTACAATCTTTGAGCCATATAAAGTTATATCTTCTTTGGCAGATAGTAAAGATGGTCATTGATATTGTCAGCACATGCATATGATATGAAATATCCCAAGTCCGAGTAGCATGCAAATGCTGATGCTTTATCATGATTGCCGTTACAAGTCAAGCATCTTGAAGAAAATTTCATCAATATTTTGCATTTCCCGTTTGTGGATAGTGTACCTGTGACTTTATTTCAAGTTCAAAGGTATACAAGAACCGATTCAGTGATGGGGAAAGTGATGGACTTTGCCAAAAAGGAAAACAGTCAGACTTTCGTGATTGGCCGACACAGACATGGCAGAGAATACACATCAACTATGCTGGTTCACTGGAGGGTCACATGTTCTTAGCGATTGTGGATGTGCACTCGAAATGACCAGAAGTCACGATAATGAAGTCAATGACAACTGAACAAACCATTGAAATACTAGACAAAATATTTGGAATACTGGAGCAGATTGTCAATGATAATAGTACACAGTTTACTTAGAAAGAGTTTGAGAACTATTTTAAAGGGAAACGGTATACACCATATCAAGTCAGCTCCATATTATCCAGCAATGAATGGAATGGCCGAATGTTTTGTGCAATCGTTAAAGCACTCTATCAAAGCATCGAAGGACCGGGGGACATTATCAAGAAGAATAGACAAATTTATAATATTTTATCAGAACACTGTTGATACCACACACAAAGGTCACTGGTAATGCTGTTGTTTAAGAGAAAACTACTAACAGTTTGATTTGTTAATTCCATTGTTACTTCAGTGATTATGAAATGACAACAAGCACAAATTGCTAGGAAGGGAGAAAATCTCTAAAAGGTGAGTATTCAACCAGGCAGAGAGAGTGTTAGTTAAGAATTATATCACCATCAAGAAATAGATACTAGCTATGATCCTAGTAATGACAGATTTAATATCCTACACTGCACATCGATGACAAAAGAGTTTGGCGATGTCATGGGGATATTACTTGCTGCACAAAGTGAGTTTGCAGAAACTTCTCAAGAGGTTCTACCTTTAGAAGATCTAGGGAGCTATACTTTGAAATGGAGACCAGAGACAGTGATGAGTTCAGATTCTGTTTCTGAGGACTTTTCAATAATAGTGACAGATACTGAAATAACTACTCAAGAAAGGAATGAGGACATCTCTGAGGTCGCAAGTAGCCGAGTTCAAGAATGCCAAATTCTACCAAAAAGGAATAGACGTCCATGACAAAGACTGTTTTACTGCATTGTAAGAAGTCTTACAACACCAGGTTGAAGTCCAAAAGGTTTGTTTCGAATCACTAGCTTTCGGAGTACAGCTCCTTCGTCATTCACCTGATTAAAGTGTTGCGCTCCGAAAGCTAGTGATTCGAAACAAACCTGTTGCACTTTAACTTGGTGTTGTAAGACTTCTTACTCTGCTCATCCCAGTCCAACACCAGCATCTCCATATCATTATTGAATTGTAAATATACTTTTATATATAGAAATAGGGGCTGGTTTAGCTCACTGAGCTAAATCGCTGGCTTTTAAAACAGACCAAGCAGGTCAGCAGCACGGTTCAATTCCCGTACCAGCCTCCCCGAACAGGTGCCGGAATGTGGCGACTAGGGGCTTTTCACAGTAACTTCATTGAAGCCTACTCGTGACAATAAGCGATTTTCATTTTCATTTCATTTTCAAATAACATATCAAGGGATCTGTTGTATAAATGTTGACTGTTGTTGTTGCACTGATGAAGTAAAAAAGAAGGGATGTTATGCATCTGGGAATCGATTCTTGCTGTTTCCGCATCATGTGATGTGCAGTGATGTCAGCAGTGTTTGCGCGGGCTTTGAGCAGATCACCATCTTTATTGTAATAATAAATATTTAATAAATATCTCATCGTGTTTTACAAGAATCCAGAGTGTGGGCACTTCAATACCATTTCTCTTTGCAACAACAAAGACATTTAACAAATAACAAGGAAACATATTAGCTCCGATGATGTGGAATCTGTATGGATCGAACTGAGAAACACCAAGGGCCAGAAAACATTAGTGGGGGTTGTAAATAGACCCCCCAAATAGTGGAGCTGATGTTGGGAATAGCATTAAACAGGAAATTAGTGACACATGCAATAAAGGAACATCTATAATTATGGGTGACTTTAATCTACATATAGATTGAGCAAATCAAATTAGTAACAATACAGTAGAGGAGGAATTCCTGGAATGTATACAGGATGTTTCTCTAGACCAATACGTTGAGGAACCAACAGTAGAAAAACCCATCCTTGTCTAGGTATTGTGCAATGACAATCTAGTTGTGTGAGGCCACTTGGGAATGAACGACCATAATATGATAAAATTGTTCACCAGAATGTAGAGTGACTTTATTGATTCTGAGACAAGGATCCTGAATCTTAATATAGGAAACAACAATGGTGTGAGACGGGAGTTGGCTATCATGGATTGGGGAACTTGAGAAGGAATGAGGTAGATAGGTAATGGCAAAAATTAAAAGAGTGCATGGGTTAATTGCAACAATTGTTCATTCCTGTCTGGGGCAAAAATAAATGGAAAAGGTAGCCACACCATTGCTTTCAAGGGAAATTAGAGATAGTACAAATCCAAGGAAAGGGCATACAAATTGACCAGAAAAAGCAGCAGGCCTGAGGATTGGGAGCAGTTTAGAATTCTGCAAGGAGGACAAAGGGATTGATTCAGAAAGGAACTATCGAATACGAGAGTAAGCTTGCAAAGAACATAAAAACTGACTGTAAAAGCTTCTGTAGGTATGTGAACAGAAGAAGATTGGTAAAGACAAATGTAGGTCCCTTACAGTCAGAATTATGGGGAACAAAGAAATGGCTGACCAACTAAATGCATACTATAGTTCTGTCTTCACAAAGGAGGACGCAATAATATACCAGAAATGCTGGCAACTCCATCTACAAGTTTACTGATGACACGACCGTAGTGGGTCAGATCTCGAACAACAATGAGTCAAAGTAAAGGAGGGAGATAGAGAACTTAGTGGAGTGGTGTAACAACAACAATCTCTACCTCAATGTCAGCAAAACTAAAGAGCTGGTCATTGACTTCAGGAAGCAAAGTATTGTATACATCCCTGACTGCATCAATGGGGATGAGGTGGAGATAGTTGACAGCTTCAAATTCCTAAGAGTGCACATCACCAACAATCTGTCCTGGTCCACCCACATCGACGCTACGACCAAGAAAGCACAACAGTGCCAAGACTTTCTCAGGAAACTAAGGAAATTTGGCATATCCACATTGATTCTTAGCAATTTTTACAGATGCACCGTAGAAAGCATCCTATCTGGCTGCATCACAGCCTGGTATGGCAACTGCTCGGCCCAAGATCTACAGATCTAAGAAACTACAGGTAGTCGTGAACACAGCCCAGTTCATCACGTGAACCCGCCTCCCATCCATTGACTCTGGCTACACCTCCCGCTGCTTTGGGAAAGCGGGCAGCATAATCAAAGACCCCTCCCAGCCGGGGTATTTACTCTTCCAACTTCTCCCATTGGGCAGGAGATGCAATAGTCTGAGAACATGCACTAACAGATTCAAAAACAACCTGTTACCAGACTCCTGAATGACTGTTGTATGGATTGATCTGATCTCTTCAAACATCTTCTCCACTGTGTAGTACTGTACTCCTGTATGCTTCACCCGATGCCTGTGTCTATGTACTTTCGCTGTGTATTTATGTATGCCCTATGTTTTCTTCACGTATGGAATGATTTGTCTGGACTGTACGCAGAACAACTTTTCACTGTACCTCTGCACACATGACAAAACAAATCCAATCCAATCCAATGCTGGGGAACACAGGGTTTAGTGAGAGGGAGCAATGAAAGCAAATCAGTATTAGTAAGGAAATGGTGTTGGGGAAATCAATGGGATTTAAGGCCGGGGAATCCCTTGAGCCAGGTCATTTGGGCAGCATGGTAGCATTGTGGATAGCACAATTGCTTCACAGCTCCAGGGTCCCAGGTTCGCTTCCAGCTTGGGTCACTGTCTGTGCGGAGTCTGCACATCCTCCCTGTGTGTGCGTGGGTTTCCTCCGGGTGCTCCGGTTTCCTCCCACAGTCACAAAGATGTGCAGGTTAGGTGGATTGGCCATAATAAATTGCCCTTAGTGTCCAAAATTGCCCTTAGTGTTGGGTGGGGTTACTGGGTTATGGGGATAGGGTGGAGGTGTTGACCTTGGGTAGGGTGCTCTTTCCAAGAGCCAGTGCAGACACGATGGGCCGAATGGCCTCCTTCTGCACTGTAAATTCTATGAATAAATTTTATAATTCCATGAATCTACATCCCAGAGTACTTAGGTAGGTGGTCCTAGACATAGTGGAGGCATCTTCCAAGCTTCTATGGATTCTGGAGCATTTCCTACAGATTGGAGGGTAGCCAATATAACCCTACTCTTTAAAAAGAGAGGTAGAGAGAACACAGGGAAATGCTAGAGGCCACTGTTAAATATTTAATAGCAGAGCACTTGGAAAAGAGTGGCGAGGTCGGTTAGGGTCAGTATGGATTTACAAAAGAGAAATCATGCTTGACAAATCTACTGGAATTATTTGAGGATGTAACTAGTAGAGTTGATGAGGGGGAGCCAGTCCAAGTGGCTTTCAGCATAGTCCCACATAAGACATCAGCGTGTAAAATTAAAGCACATAGGATTAGGGGTAATGTATTGAGATGGATAGAATTCTGGTTAACAGACAGGAAACAAAGAGTGGGAATGAATGAGTCTTTTTCGAAATGACGGGCAGTGACTAGTGGGGTACCGTAGGGATCAGTGCTAGGACCCCAGCTATTCACAAATATTAATAATTTAGATGAGGGAATTAAATAGGGGCTGGTTTAGCTCACTCGGCTAAATCGCTGGCTTTTAAAGCAGACCAAGCAGGCCAGCAGCACAGTTCGATTTCTGTACCAGCCTCCCCGGACAGGCGCCGGAATGTGGTGACTAGGGGCTTTTCACAGTAACTTCATTGAAGCCTACTCGTGACAATAAGCAATTTTCATTTTATTTTCATTTTAATTTCAAATGTAATATCTCCAAATTTTCAGATGACACAAAGCAGGGTGGGAGGGTGAGCTGTGAAGAGGATGCAGAGTTGCTTCAGTGTGATTTCAACAAGTTGAGTGAGTGAGTAAATGTGTGGCAGATGCAGTATAATGTTAATAAATGTGAGGTTACCACTTTGGTAGCAAAAACAGGAAGGTAAATTATTAGCTGAATGGCTATAGATTGGAAGAGGGGAATGTGCAATGAGACAGATATCCTTGTACACCAATCACTGAACATGGAGGGACAGCAGGCAGTAAAGAAGGTAAATGGTATGCTGTCCTTTATTGTGAGAGCATTCAAGTACAGGAGCAGGGATATCTTGCTGAAATTGTGCAGGGCCTTTGTGAGGTCACACCTGGAATATTGTGTGGAGTTTCGGTCTCCTTATCTGAGGAAGGATGTACTTGCTATAGAGGGAGTGCAGAGAAGGTTTACCAAACTGATTCCTGGGATGGCGGGACTGATGCATGAGGAGAGATTGAGTCGGTTAGGATTGTATTCACGGGCAGCACGGTGGCCTAGTGGTTAGCACAGCTGCCTCACAACGCTGCGGTCCCAGGTTCGATCCTGGCTCTGGGTTACTGTCCGTGTGGAGTTTGCACATTCTCCCCGTGTCTGCGTGGGTTTCGCCCCCACAACCCAAAAATGTGCAGAGTAGGTGGATTGGCCACACTAAATTGCCCCTTAATTGGAAAAAATAATTGGGTAATCTAAATTTTTTTTTAAAAGGATTGTATTCACTGGAGTTTAGAAGAATGAGAGGGGGTCTGATAGAAACCTATAAAATTTTAACAGGACTAGACAGGGTAGATGCAGGAAGGTTGTCCCAATGCCAAGGGTTACAGTCTACATATACAGGTAAACCATTTAGGATTGGGATGAGGAGATGTTTCTTCACCCAGAGAGTGGTGAGCCTGTGGAATTTTCTACCAGAGAAAGCAGTTGGTTAGTTTGTGAGGATGGGGTGGAGTTTCTGGATATTAGTGATGAATGTCAGGGACTGCTGCTGGGGAATAATGATGGTGTGATGCATTGAATAACATGAAAGGTTGATGATGTGGAGGTAAGAGATATTATGCGAAGATGCATTCACTGACCTTGACCATCCACATGTGGTTATCAGATTTCTTATGACACTGCTGCCAAATCCTGGAGTCCAGACTCCAGGACTTAGCCTTCCTGGCCATCTGCTCCCACTTCTTTCTGAGGGTTTTCATTGAGCCCCTGTGGAAACTTGTCATCTCTACTCCTGAAAATCTTCACCATTAATGCCTTCAGTGCTGTTTCATTCACCCTGGAATGCTCTCTCTCTCTGTACTACTGTTCCATTTACTATCTTTTAGTCAATTAAATGCCCCTTTAAAGGGAACAGATTGTCTTTCAGAAGAGCAGGTTGGCTGCGCGACATGCTCTTAGTACACTACTAGTTGATCTCATGATGAGCAAAGAGACGGAAAGCAGCAGCAAGGAAAGTGTTCAACCCCACAGTACAATCATAGCAATGAAGTCGGAGCACCAAATTTATGCACTGCACACATTCAATGGACCAAATACAGGCAGGCCATAAATTATAATCTTTGGACTCAAAGACAGGGCAGATGAATCTTTAGCTCCTAATTTTTGAACAATAATGAAAACTTCTATTGATATGCACATAGTCACTTTGCAGTACAGAACCTGAGTATTGCTGGAAAAAAGAGACATACTGGTGAAGCTTTTCTTCTTGCACTCATCAGTACAGGATCACAAAAGTACCAAATCTCAAAGAGAACAACAATTTATACTGCATGAAAAGAAGGTGCTGATTGGTTAACAAGTGGACTCTTATTGGTTGAGGTTTTGTCACAGAGAATGTGTCAGGGAACAGTTAACTGCCAAACGTTTGTTTAAATTCAAACCACGCAGGTCAACTCTGATTTGTTATGGCATTGCCATGGGGAATGAACCAGAAAACGGCTGTCCCCCCAAGCCTTTGTTTAGTTGCTGAAGGTACAATACATGGACATGTTTTTTTTCTATGTTCAATGAACATGCCCTGTGTGTGAATATATGTACCTGCTAGCATGTATACATGAGCCACTTTGTGAGCCAAATGATAATCTCAAATTTGTTATTAGTGCATGGTTTTCTAGCTTGATGAGGTTTCACTTACTCTTGAGTTTATTATTATTATTTACATCCATGGTATAGATGTTGTTTTCTGGCAAGAGACTGTTCTGTGCCTTGCTCCCTTGGAGTCTCTTGGTATCAGACACTGCTTCATGCTTGCACCATCATTAACATCATTGTCTACTGAACATAACCGTTGACCAGTTACTATACATTGCCCTTCAAGAATAATCTCAAAATTGTTAAATTATTTTGTTAAACTATTTATATTCCCGCCATCTCCCCTGAAAATCGTAATCTTGTGCTTTTACGACTCACCCTGATTTTTTTCTGAGTATTGTTAGTTGAGGGTGATGGTCCACACTCATTTCCTGGACTCGAGCGTCACTTCTTGAGGTGTTTCCAGCAAAGACCATCTCATCATTCTCAATTCTGGAATGATTGTCTCCTTGTAGTTTCTAAGAATATTTGAGCCTTTCAGTTTCTTCTGGGAGCCCCACGTGGTTTTTTTGTACGAGGTATTATTGTGGCTGCTGCTTTTGCTCTATAACTCTACCTGATCTCTTCCGGAGTATTGTTGGTTGAGGGTGCTGGTCTCCACTAATTTCCTGGACTCGAGTATCAATTCTTGAGGTGTTTCCACCTCAAGGATGAGTTTAATGTCTTGTTGTGAAGTGTCAAGTGTAACTCTCAGCAGCGTGTTGACAATTGTCTGACTTTCCCTTGGCACATAGTCATGTAGAGTTATAGCACGAGTCTAAGCCAGAAACACTGGGCGAAATTCTCCCACTGGAGCTGAAATGCACCTGATCTTTGCTCCCGCTGGGTGCACAAATGAGGAAGGAATTTCTAATCCTTAGGCATGGAAATTTAGAAAGGAGCGGCGCTCCGAAAGCTAGTGATTTGAAACAAACCTGTTGGGCTTTAACCTGGTATTGTCAGACTTCTTACTGTGCCCACCCCATTTCAATGCCAGAATCTCCGCATCATGCATATTTATGAAATCCTTGGGAATCCTGCTATTGGGTCTCCATTTTGAGCAGGCGGCCCAATAGCGAGGTCCCGTGGCTGGCCACGCCCCACCCCCGCATCGCAATTCAGCTCCCCACCCCCATCCCCATTCCCCCCATTATGAGTGGGTATATTAAATTCAATATATAAAATGTAAGAGAGAGCCAAAAATAGACATTGGACCTCTGAAAAATGTGGCTGGAGAAGTAATAATAGGAAACAAAGAAATGGCAGACAAACTGAATAGTTACTTTGCATCAGTCTTCATGGTGGAAGACACCAGTGGGATGGAAGAGCTCCAGGAGAATCAGGGGGCAGAGGTGAGTGCAGTGACCATTACTAAAGAGAAGGCTCGGGGAAACTGAAAGGTCTGAAGGTGGATACCTGGACCGGATGGACTACACCCCAGAGTTCTAAAAGAGATAGCTCAGGAAATTGTGAGGCATTGGTGATGATCTTTCAGGAATCACTGGAGGCAGGAAGGGTCCCAGAGGACTGGAAAGTGGCTAATGTAACACCACAGTTTAAGAAGAGAGGGAGAGAGAAGACGTGAAATTCTAGGCTGGTTAGCCTGACTTCGGTCATTGGTAAGATTTTAGAGTCCATTACTAAAGATGAGATCACAGAGTACTTGGAAGTGCATGAGGACTGAGTCCGCACGGCTTCGTCAAGGGGAGGTCATGCCTGGCAAATCTGTCAGAGTTCTTTGAGGAAGTAACAAGGAAGTTAGACAAAGGAGAACCAGTGGATGTGATTTATTTAGATTTCCAGAAGGCTTTTGACAAGGTGCCGAAAGGAGACTGTCAAATAAGTTAAGAGCCAATGGTGTTCAGGGTAAGACCCTGGCATGGATAGAGGATTGGCTGACTGGCAGAAGGCATAGGTTTCCTCCGGGTGTTCCGGTTTCCTCCCATAGTCCAAAGACATGCAGGTTAGGTGGAGTGGCCATGATAAATTGCCCTTAGTGTCCAAAAAGGTTAGGAGGGGTTATTGAGTTACGGGGATAGGGTGGAAGTGGGGGCTTAAATGGGTCAATGCAGACTCGATGGGCCAAATGGCCTCCTTCTGCACTGTATGTTCTACAAAAAAGGCAGAGAGTGGTGATAAAGGGGTGTTTTTCAGGATGGCAGCCGGTGACTAGTGGTGTATCTCAGGGTCGGTGCTGGGATCACAACGTTTCACAATATACATTAATGATCTGGAGGAAGGAACTGAAGGCACGGTTGCTAAGTTTGCAGATGATACAAAGATCTGTAGAGGGGCAGGTAATATTGAAGAAGAAGGCGGGAAGGGCAGCACGGTGGCCTAGTGGTTAGCACAACCGCCTTACGGCGCTGAGGTCCCAGGTTCGATCCCGGCTCTGGGTCACTGTCCATGTGGAGTTTGCACATTCTCCCCGTGTCTGCGTGGGTTTCGCCCCCACAACCCAAAAATGTGCAGAGTAGGTGGATTGGCCACTCTAAATTGCCCCTTAATAGAAAAAATAATTGGGTAATCTAAATTTAAAAAAAAAAAGAAGAAGAAGGCGGGCTTCAGAAGGACTTAGCCAGGCTCGGAGAGTGGGCAAAGAAGTGGCAGATGGAATACAATGTGGAAAAGTGTGAGGTTATGCACTTTGGAAGGAGAAATGGAGGCAGATACTTAGGAAATCAGAAGCACAAAGGGACTTGGGAGTCCTTGTTCATGATTCCCTTAAGGTTAACATGCATGTTCAGTCGGCAGTTAGGAAGGCAAATGCAATGTTAGCATTCATGTCGAGAGGGCTAGAATACAAGACCAGGGATGTGCTTCTGAAGCTATATAAGGCTATAGTCAGACCCCATTTGGAGTATTGTGAGCAGTTTTGGGCCCTGTATCTAAGGAAGAATATGCTGGCCTTGGAAAGGGTCCAGAGGATGTTAACAAGAATGATCCCTGGAATGAACAGCTTGTCGTATGAGGAACGGTTGAGGACTCTGGGTCTGTACTTGTTGGTGTTTAGAAGGATGAGAGGGGATCTTATTGAAACTTACAGGATACTGCGAGGCCTGGATAGAGTGGACGTGAAGAGAATGTTTCCACTTGTAGGGAAAACTGGAAGCAGAGGACACAATCTCAGACTAAAGGGACAATCCTGAGCAGAGGAAGATGCTAGTTGTGGTGAATATATTCACCAGATAGGTAATATGCCTTTAAGGTTTGGTGTGGTATGCCTTTAAGGCTTGGGTTGGAACCCCGGGGGGCTCCGCCTCTGGCTCCACCTCCCCGGGGCTGTATATAATGTTGTGTCCAGTGGGTGGCGCTCGGTTTGTACTGAAGTCTCTGGCTAGCAAAGTTTTTTGCGTATTAAAGCCTTCATTCACTTGATCTCACTCTCGTGTCGTAATTGATGGTATATCACTGGTTCTGTTGGCTATAAAGAGTTTAATTAATTTATTTATCTTTATGTCTCACAGTTGCAGTGATCTGAGGTTTTACTTTGAGGTCTGTGTCTCCTGGCCACTGTAGCTTTATTTTTGATGGCTGGATCTCAATGTCATTAAGCCAATCAAATTTGTCCAAAAAACTGTGACCTCAGTCCCTGCATCCAGTTTAAATTCTGTTCTCTATACTTTGACTTACAGCTCTATAGCCCGGAAGTTCTTTCTGGAATCTTTTATATCTCATCGGAAATCGTCAGGATGAAATGCTGCTTTTCCAACTTCCTGGGCTTCAAAATACTTGGAAGCTTGTTCCAACTTTCTTCCTTTAAATTGTGCTTCAGATCTGCAAAGTTGTTTAAAATGTCGCAGAGAAAGTATTTAGTTCTCTCTGCTGGGACATTTCCAAAGTGATAATGCTTTTTGCCGCCACATCTGGAACATTTTAAAATAGTTGGAAAGGTTCTTCCCGCTCCTTCAGGAGTTTCGGCAGGCCTGTTTGCAGCTTTCCGGTGGACAGGTCTCCTGATTTTGCGCATACGTATTGCATCGTCCCCTCCCTAGCCAGTGTTTCCCCAAAGTATACCCTGTATTGCTTTCCACTGTTCTGTTTTCACAACTCTTCCTGTCTTGCGAACGGTTCAGCCTTCTCTTAAGTTCTCCTTGGTCTGACAACATCTCATCATACATGCTGACTACAATGCAGTCGCAAATTAAAGCTCCATGGCCGCAACCACTGGCCAGTCTATTCAAATTGTTACTAAATACGTCAATGGATTCACCCGGCCTTTGCCTCCTTTGGCTGAATCTTACCCACTCAGGGACCAGATTTTTCTTCAAATTGAAGTAATTATAGAAGGCCCTCAAAAGCTCTTCATAGGATGCTGAGGTCTCCTCGTCTCTTTGTCTTGTCATGGTCTCATCAGCTATGCCCGTAATTGCATTTAAAAGGGTACTACCTGGTGTTTTTCTTTTAAGCACAAAACTGCTTGGTACCTTTCAAACTATTGGCATCATTGTCCTTGCTGTGGACCCACAATGTGTTGGTACGGCAGTGACTGTTCAATGGCCATAGACATTTTGATTGGTCCATTCTCTGTCCCCTACCAAGGAACGTTTTATTTTTGTCGTTCTTCTTTGTGAAGTCAAGCTGTTCCTAGCACTTCACCTGTGGGTTACCAATCTGAGTTCTCATTTTTCTTAAACTGCAGCCTCCAGCACTGCTATCACAGTTTGGCTTTCTGTTCGAGAAATGGCTTGAAGGTAGTCAGTATTTTGTTTTCCTTAAAACATTTTATTTACACTATTTACATCCAAGATTTACATCATTCTCTGGACACAGACTGCTCTATGCCTTGTTCCCCGGAGTCTCTTAGTCACCTGACCCTGATGTGTTATGTTTACATCATCATTAACACCATTATCTAACATAATCTTTAACCCTTTACTCTACAATGTTATTCTTAGCACAATTAGGATTGTTCAAAAGTGTTGTCCAATTGCAGAATCACAATGCCTGAGTTTTGCAAGTACGGCCTGCTTGAGTATGGTCAGTACTTTGCCTTTTGTGAATAGCTGAAGGGAAGTGCTGTTTTATATGACCCATCAGTTGTTGGGGTATGTGTCACCTGGCATCACGCTGGCACTGAAATTCATATGCCACTTAACACATTAATGTGAAATGAAAAATGAAAATGAAAATCGCTTATTGTCACGAGTAGGCTTCAATGAAGTTACTGTGAAAAGCCCCTAGTCGCCACATTCCGGCGAGGCTGGTACGGGAATCGAACCGTGCTGCTGGCCTGCTTGGTCTGCTTTAAAAGCCAGCGATTTAGCCTTGTGAGCTAAACCAGTCCCTGTGGCAGGCAGAACGTATCCTTTTGGCTTGACACTGTTTAATTGATTGATTCAAATAAAACATGTGGTTCTGGGCATTCTGGTCTGCAATGTTCATTAGATATTTGCAATAGTTGTCAGTCTTGCATGCCTAATGCATGTCAGTCTTGCATTAGCTGGGGTGGCACGGTAGCACAGTGGTTAGCACTGTTACTTCACAGCGCCAGGGTCCCAGGTTCGATTCCTGGCTTGGGTCGCTGTCTGTGTGGAGTCTGCACGTTCTCCCTGCGTCTGCGTGGGTTTCTTCCGAGTGATCTGGTTTCCTCCCACAAGTCCCAAAAGACGTGCTGATAGGTAATTTGGACATTCTGAATTCTCACTCTGTGTACCCGAACAGGAGCCGGAATGTGGCGACTTGGTAGCTATTTACAGTAACTTCATTGCAGTGTTGATGTAAGCCTACTTGTGACAATAAAGATTATTATTACAAGATAATACCAATCCTTTTCAGCTAACTAATAAATAATACAGTTATTACTTATTCAATTGCTCAGTATATATTTTTTTGGTTTTTTTTTAATATAAATTTAGAGTATCCAATTGAGGGGCAATTTAGCATGGCCAATCCACCTACCTTGCTCATCTTTGAGTTGTGGGGGCAAAACCCACACAAACATGGGGAGAATTTGCAAACTCCACACGGACAGTGATCCAGAGCTGGGATCGAACCTAGGACCTCAGCGCTGTGAGGCAGCAGTGCTAGCCACTGCGCTTCAGAATATTTTTAAATATCACACCAATCTTTATTTAAAATGCTTGACAGGTCAATTGGTGGAGCTCTTTAACTCTCCCAGTATGTTATCAACAAAGGATACCATGCCAGCTTCTTCTCAGATTAGAAAATCTGGAACATTTGCCATGTAAGTAAAGATCATTAATTATGTCACCATGGTGACATCAGGTGCAATGCTGCTGAAAAGATAAAAAAACTTCCTTAATAAATAGGAATGACCACATATGCGGGTGTTCATTCCCATAGGAATATGAACTGATGAACTGCAGCCAGAATTAACTGAGTTCAGTATGAAAACACCCCACAAAAATCCCTCTGGCATTAGCAGAAAAATCAATTCCCCTACTCTAATTCAGCTGCACATTTTTATTTTACTTTGATGCCATAAATTGTGTAAAGCATTGATTTTGTTTTCAAATTTGGAATATTTTAAACATTGCAATTATTGTTCATATAACCTTCTGTCTGGTTGCTGTAGTACACTCCGTTTTTTGTGGTTCCAGAGGATCAGGCCTAAAGCTAAACTAAGGCAGTTTTCTCATTCCCTTCCTCATACGTGTTTATGTAAACCAAATTTGGAGCTTCATGGAAGCTTTCACTGCCTGATCTTCTTATATCTGGCTGTCATTTGAGGTGGATTATTATGGCTTTATTTTGGTACACGTACTTGAGCAATTGCCACAATTCCCATAATGCACCACTCTATTTTCCCAATATACAGAATGCATTCACAGTAACGAAGGCCTCAGACCTGAGAGTTGATTGATTTCTCACAGAGAGAGACAGTCCTTTGCAGGGTTAGGGACTTCTCTGAGGCAGCTCTAATACAAAATATTGAATTCTCTTGGTTAGTTTAATCAGTTTTTTTAGAATTATGGAATTCTGTCTGTTGCATTATAAATATAATTTAATTGCCTAAGTGAAGAGGCAAAATGACAGCTGAAAGCAACAATGAAGGAATTATTTGAGCAGGTTCATTAGCCAGTCTTGTGGACATTTGCTGGTTTGTGAATGGTAGCTTTGAGAATAAATTGAGAGATTTGATTGCTTGGTTTTCTGCTGATTACATATCCTTCATTGGTGCTTTTTAAACTACTTTTGATTTATTCAAATTTACTTTGGCATCGATCGTTAATTTAACAGATTAGTGATTATTTTTAATAATTTGTTTTGCCTACAGAAATGAAACCTCGATAGGTTTGGCACTACAAATACAGGTTGAATGCCTTTCACTATATAGATTTCTATGAATTTCATATTTCACAATACATTAAATTCTTACAATAGACTTAACTAATAAATAATTAGAGGCAGTAAAAGTAACAGTTTGAGTACAATAGGTTTGGAGTGAAATGCCTGTCACAAATATTATGGCAGCCAAACTGGGTGTCATGAGACACATACCAGGTTAATGCACACATATGCTATTGATTAATACTGAAATATATTGTACCTTGTATGCCTTGAATTAGATATAGCTTCTGGGATCAAGCGATATGGGGGGAAGGCAGGATCATGGTATTGAATATGATAATCAGCCATGCTCATAATGAATGGCAGAGCAAGATAGAAGGGCTGAATGGCCTCCTCCTGCTCCTATTTACTATGTATGTTTCTATGTATACCTCTCAATTCAATGCATAAAGTCAAAATTGTGTCAATTTGATAAGCACTAACCAATTCCCTGCACAATAGCATGGCAACTAGCTGAAAAATATGAAAACCTTTCTTTTAAAAATACACTGATTTTATTATTAAATAGGACAAACAATTCTTTTGTGATCATTATATTTGGTTTCTTTGATATTTAATTTACCAATACTGTCTTTTTATTGATTATTTTCAATAACTACACTGGACATTGATTAATCCTATTAGATTGAATAGAGGAACCTTTTCTCTTTTCTGTATACACTGACCCTTTTAAAATCTATTTTGCCACTAAAGATTTTCTCCCATCCTTTGGATTTATGCAGTCTATAGAAACATGGGTCTCCTTGATAACAATTCAATGTACCTTGACATTCTAATAGAGTGCCATCCAAATGAACACAACTGAGCTATGCAGTGAAGCACGAATCATTAGGTAAGCAAGATAATCTGAAAGAATCAGCCATTATCAGGAGCACATCTGTGTATGCTATACCCTGACAAATTTCAAGTCTCCAAAGATTTCATCCAGTCCAGGTGGGTAAAGCAGAGAATGTCATTTCTTCACATTTATTTCCACAGAGTAAGATGCTGACTTTGCAACCACTCAGTCAGTTTATGAATATGACCCTCAAAGGGGAGAAGCAGCATCGGAGTTGTAGAACTATGTTATCACCGTTATTAGGAAGCTTAAACAGTAGCTGGGAAGAGAAGACACCAGTGGAATTACAGGCTGATTGTGATTGATGTGTTCCTATTAGCTTCTCAGTGTTATCTCTCTGGATGGAAAGAACAGCCAGTGGCTTGTAACACAACAGATTACCTGAGTTTTCAGCCCTAGATGGATGTTTAAATAAAATATAGACCCTTATCGAGATGCTCATTTTCTTGGTGCAATGCTTAGACTATTTCATGTCAAGTGCAATTTGCTATGGCTCTCCACTCAATAAACATGTCTTATCATTAATAATTTTTCAAGAGGAGGAATTCAGTGAGGTTTGTCTGATAACTTGTGATACAGTCCAGAATCCCAGGCTCAGTGTTTTATATTTTTGCCCATGTTGCCAAAAATGATTGATTGCGACTAGTGAGTTGGATGTCCAGTATTTCCCAACAAATGACTTTGGCCTCTAAAAGCAGACCTTGGCCAGATAGAAATCAATATTTCACCATTAAAATCTATCAAAGAAGAGTTAAGGCACCAGCTGTCCCTGCTGCCTTTCCTTGGAGTGTGAACATTAAATCCGACACTTGTAGTACATGAGTAATCAATATATAGTGGTTTACAGATCATTTGTGGTCACCATTTAGCTGTGATGGATGTCTGGAATAGTTGTGATTCATTTTGTCATGCCATTAAACAAGATTCTGTCTAGTACTTTCCTGATTTCATTTAGCAGAACATTTCTTCACAGTTCATATGAAAGAAGTGATTTTACAAAACCTGTCCTATTCCAATAAGTCACTTATAGAGATTTTGTGTCCTGCAGACTGTGAAAATTCTGTAAAGATAGGACAAACATACTTCTGTAACTACTCACTGCATGACATATGCAGACAGTGTGAAGAACTGTATGTAAATTTGTTTTTCTTGTTATATACAAACATTATGTTTAACCCTTTTTATTGCTGGATGTGTGTTAAGTTTGCTGCTTATCACTGTGTTCCAGTGTCTTGCACCCAAATTAAGAGCTGCACAACTGTATTCATGCAAATTATTTTTTTTAAACACACCATGCAGTTAAGCCATAAAATTATTAAAAAGACAATGTTTAGCTTCCTGGTTTAGTGCGATATAATGGAAATAGGCAGAATGCTAACAAACAGCAGCATTGTCTCCCCTTGCACACATTAGAACAAGCATGTTTTGTAGAATCTGTTCTGTATTAATCATTTTGTCACGTCTTCAAAATGACCATAATTGTTTATTATGTCCTTTTTCCCCAGGAGAGCCAAGTTAATTCCACATTAGGGATGAAGGTCTTTTCTCACTGAAGGTTGTTAAGGGTTCTAAGTGAAATGTGTTTTATCATTTTCCATCCCATTCCCAGTGGGAACTTATTCAGAGCATAAAACCACCCCCAAATTAGCAGAGGCAGTATAGACAAAAATGGAAATATGCCAAGGCAGAATAAGCACACTTAAAAGGTAAGGTCTTCAATATATTGTCAAACTAATACAGAAAAAGCCCAGATCTGCAACTGGATCTTGCAGTACCTGACTTAGGAATGTCGGCTATCACCGCCAGATAGAAATCAAATCAAAAATAGTTCCATTCTCCAGCACTCTCATCCCTCATCTTAATGAGCACAATAAATCTTGAACCCACTGAAGAATCTTTCTCACCAGATTTCTAGTATTTCCACAGATGTGCTTTTCAAACCTTCGCAAGGGCTTCATTCTCAGAGTGTATAGCCAATCTGATCACAAAAAAGATCCTTACATTTTTCAAGATATATTTTTCACGCAGAAAGCCATGTTGTTGAAATCTGTCCTTTTTAGTTTAACAGGATTTAATACTCAAAAACGAAAATAAGGTAAAATGATCTAATTTTGTGATTATGTTGGGTCCCAAGTCATTTCCATAACAATCAAAAGAAAAAATATTGCGGCAAGCAATGTAAAAGGTATTTAATATCTGTCTTGGAACGACAGGCATAATTTAGTTGAAGATTTTAACAGCTGTGTAGTCTTTTAATTTATTACCCCCTATATAGTATCCTAGTATTCTAGTAACTTTAGATCACATCTTTCTATGGAGGATTCGTATTGATATGTTAGTGATATCTTATGATTTGAACCCGTTGACACATGACAATATCTTGAATCGCAGAATTGGACAACAGGAGAACTTGCAAACTGCCATTCCAAAAAAAGATTATTCATAAAAGAATCTCAGGGTTAGGGTGAATGAAAAAACTCAAGCTTTCTCTCTTGTGTGTTAAGAACCCTCAATGGTATTGCAGCCTCATAACAAACACTTGTATGGAGCGTCACTGTTGCACAGTCCTATAACATTTTTAACCTTTGTACACTGTTAGATGTGGTACCTCTGCTCAATCTTATTCTCGTATATATTCTGATAGAAAAACAATCCATCAAAAAAGCACGCCTGACTGGAATTTCTTTACAATTTTACTTACAAATTTATTTTCATGCTGCTGATTGTAAGCAATAGTGGGATTTATTTCAACATGGTTTGTTGCCAGATATTTAAATTAAGTCTTTAAATGTTATCTGCCCATCCAGTGTTTCTTAGTCTATCATCTGTTGAACTAATTGAACTAATATTTTTAATTTTCAAATTATGTACAATTGCTGGGAAACCTACTATATCTGTCTGGTCAGTGCATTGTAATTATTTTATGTAAAATAAAGTAATATTTTAATTGGGATAGGAGAAAAAAAATAGTTCCTGATGCCAGAACAATTGAGCAACAAAGGTCAATAATGAAACAATGTTTTCTGCTATTCCGGTGGTTAGAGTCACTGACACATTTATTTGCTGTCAGCAAAATTTTATTTCAAACATTTGTAAGTTAAAGATAACTGTCCCTGTTTGGTAAAGTTGGGATTATTATTGTGGTAAATTCTGTTTCTAATTAATTTGATTTTGGTTTTAATTTCTTATTGCAACCCTCAAATCACAGACGCCATAACCTTCGGCGGGATTCTCTCAACCCAGGCCGGGCTGGAGAATCGCCGGGACGGGCGCGATTCGCGCGATGACGCCCCGACACTGGTCTGCTGATTCTCAGGAGAGCGGAGAATCAACGCCATTGGCGCAAGCGTGGTCGGTCCGGCGCTGGTCGGGGTGCCTCTCTACATGCACCTACCCGGCGATTCTCGGTCCAGGATGGGCGGAGCGGCCGTACAAAAGAACCTGAGTCCCGCCGGCAGTGTTCACACCTGGTCTTACCCGGTGGCACCACGGTGTGAATGCATCCGGGGCGGCCTGGTTGGGGGGAAGTGGGGTCCGACCTGGTGTGGGGGGGGGGGGGGGGGCTTCCGCTGTTGCCTGGCCTGCGATCAGGGCCTACCGTTCGGCGGGTCGGCCCCTCCGGCTGGGGGCCTCTTTTGTTCTGCGCTGGCCCCTGTAGCCCTACACCATGTTGCATCAGGGCCGGCGCTGAGAAGGGAGTCACCATGCATGCGCGGCAATCGCGATGGTCCCACTGCGCATGTGCGTGTTGGCATCTGTCCCACTGCACATGCGCAGACCCGTGGCGCCCATCTGACGCTGGAATCGGCACCTGGAGTGGCGTGGGACGCTCCAGTGCCGTGCTGGCCCCCTGTAGGGGTCAGAATCGCTGCTCCTGAGGCTAAGTGGTGACAGAGAATCCCACCCCTCATCTTTCTGGTTTCTCTTCTAAACTGACACCTCTAGAACAAATGTCAGTTTTGATTAGTAAATGGCATGGTAATGTGTTACTGATGTGTATTCTTTTTCCTGCAGCAATACAGGAATGGATTACCAAATGTAACACAGAATCAATTGGGTATCATTTTTTTTTATTGGTTGTAATTTAAAATAGCCCACACCAGAACTTCAAGTCTTATTTATAAGTGAAATGCACCGTCGGAGCAAGGTGTTAAATATTACAATGTAATGATAGATGAATAGTTTAATTCCTGAAAATGTAATGAATATGAGTCAGTGCTTGCATTTATGATTTTACGTGATATCTCCTTCCTCAACCACAAGACAACAGTTGTATTGAAATAAACTGGTCCAGAAATTTGGAAGCGACCAGGAAGTATTGGTCCAAATTTTTCTGTAGTCAGCAATGTAACTGTTTTTTGTTATCGCCTGGCACCCTTCAGCATTTCATTTTCAGAATTTTTGCCCACTAAGTTGCTGCCGCTGCAAGTTGATAACAGTGCAACAAGGAAAATAGGACATCTGGGACTTACCTAAACAGGGAAGCAGCATCCCCTATCCAATCAGATTTAAGGGTTGGGAAATAAACAGCAGGAAGACAAATGATGATGAATTAAATAGGTTTAACTCAATGTCAAGTCAGGCAAGTAAAGAAACAATAATGAAAAGAAAAAAAGATTTGATGAAGAGAGAGTAAAAGAGACAGAAAGCAAAAACAAGACACACATTAAAATGTAAAAAATTATATTTTATGAACATCTTTAGACAATTCACAAGTTCAATGAATGAGAATCCACATTTATAACACAAAAGCAACATACTGCAGATTCTGGGAATCTGAAATGAAAATAGATTATTGACCAGAAACATAGCTGCCAAACCTGCTGAGTGTTTCCAGCATTTTCTGTTTTTATTCCACACTTATAATTATTATTTTCAGTACCAGAAAGGTTGATTGGCAGTAATTAACACTTCTTTCAGTCTTTCCTTAGTTGCCTTCTCAAACACTATGTGTGGCTATGAAACCTGTAAACTAATCATACAAACTGAAATCTGTAACATAAAGGCTGTGAAAACCAATAAAAATATGTTTTTTTAAATTAACATTTCTTTTTTTTTGAGTTCCCAGCCCAAAGGCACGTCCTTGGTGATTATTCGCTACGTTATGGCTAAGTGCTATGATTTCTACTACTTGTCGGGTGAGGAGGTAGGCCTTGAAAATACCTCAGCCCGAACAGGAATTAACTGTGTTTATTTTAATAACAATTATTACCCAATTTCTTTTCCCCCAATTAAGGGGCAATTTAGTGTGGCCAATCCATCTACCCTACACATATTTTGGGTTTTGGGGGTGAGACCCACGTAACACAGGAAGAATGTGCAAACCCCACACGGACAGTGACCCGGGGCCTGAAGCGAACCCAGGTCCTCAGCGCCGTGAGGCAGCAATGCTAACCACTGCTCCACTGTGCCCAGAACAGGGATTAACCTGCATGTTGTTAGTGTTAATCTGGTCCACACACTAACTATCTTGCCAGCTGACCTAACCAACCCCCCCCCCCCAAAAATAATACATCACATTGAAAAAAGATTACTCATGCTTTTAATTATTAGCTCTAAATATCTGTAGCTAATTTAGTTTGTATCTGCTGCTCAGCAACGTCATGGCATGCATTGTTTTGAATGAAAAATGTTGTTTCTATGTCACTGATGGTGAAGCAATGCAACTTGGACAGCAACGTTTGGACCTTTGCATTTAATTGTGCAGAGAAGTAAAGTGGAGATCTAAAATAAGAACTCCAAAATGATATCCAGAGCATGTGTCACACTTTTGGGGCAAGTCACCCTAGATACAATACTGATAAGGGCATTAACACACGTGCAGTGAAGGGATACTGGAAATATGCAAAAATCAGCAGATCATGCAGTAAATAAGTACAGAACAATGGCTTGATACCATTGCCAATGGTGTTTAAGATTCCAGCTAATGCCTCCTGTTAATCTTGTATTGCTGAACACACACTTAAGCAATAGGAAGCATCCATCACCAACACAAATGAAAGGAATCATCAACTACCTTGCAGATTAGTTGCTGGTTATTATCTTCTGGCTGTGACTTCAATTCTACACATATTTGTTGATTTCCATAGCGATGTAAAGTTGCAAAAATCTATAAGGACTGGAGTGGCATGTGCTGAAGGTTTTTTGCTGATTTCAAGGTTCCTGCACAACCCTGTTGCTACCAAACAAGGATACACTCATAGACAGTTCCATTTGAATACATCATGACTTGGAGAAGCAACAGAGTCCATGGTGAGCAGGACAAGCTGCCAGAAGAGGGAGGAGAAGGGACAAGGAGTGGGACAGAGAACAGATCTCATCAGAAGGCTGTATCCACCAAAGGTGTTAGTGTAAGCAAATTTCCAACCTGACCCTTAATGAGAAATAACATCAGATATGTCTGCACTTAGGTAAGAATGCCCTTGCTGGGCCGGACAAAGACTACAATGCCACTGGTTCTGGAGATGACTGTGGTGATTATCTTTTATGCATCTGGTTTTGGTTAGGTTGGAGCTGGGGATATTTGCACTATTCCATAGCTTGCGGTCCACTGTTGCATAAGAGACTGTAACTTTGTCTTTATTCAAAAGAGTTAACTACATTTTCATTGCCTGTTGCCAGAGACAAGCAAGCTGATCAAACAGCAGCTTCAAAAGTGCTTCCAAGCTCCTTGCTAACTATCCATATTTCTGTAATGAATATCTATAGCATGATTTGCATTAAACTAGTTTTTGCCTAGTATGGATTTCCTGAACCTATGTTCAGAAGCCGATCCATTCATCTTTATCACGTTGGACATTTATTAACTGATGCAGTCAATAATTTATTTCTGCCCTCTGTCAACAGCACTAAATGGCATATCCTCTCAGTGGATAAATGGGTTGCATATGTCTCCAGGCCCTCTAGTGTCAATGGGTTATTTTTATGCTACACATACACAGGAAGAAGGCTGAAATAGATAAAATTGACAAAACCCCATGACTTTCGATACTGGCCTCACATTTGCAGAAATTGTTTGAAAACAACTGCTCATTGTATCTGTCAGTAACTCTGCTGGGGCATTGTAAGTGGAATTTCTGAGTTTGTAAATGAGGCTCCTTGCAAGAAGAAAACCTGGACACTTTGAAACCAACAAATACTCAAAGAGATCTCCAAAATTATGGTTTTGGGTCATTGACCTTTCATAATGAAAGGATTGAGCTGAAACATTAAATCTGTTTCTCTCTCCACAGATGCTGCCTGAGCTGCTGCATATCTCCAGTATTTTCTGTTTTTATTTTCAATTTCCAGCATCCGCTATATTTTGCTTTTTTTCCCACAGGATTGGAACTTCATGAAGGGCATGTATCATGTTATGATGATATATAAATGAGCATGCACACTCTGTTACCAATAACAAATATATTTCACAGAGCAGGAATATGGAGAATAACCAGATATGATACATAAAATCAAATGTTTATGCAACTATCATTGTGTGTAACACAATCAAGGCGATCGTTCGCGTATAAATTTCCTGTTCCTGTGCCTGGGAACAGAAAAACAGGAAAATCGGATGAAGAGCAGAACATACCCCTAATGGAGGGATATTTAAATCGATGGATAGAATATTGAATGGGCTCTCTTACAGGCGTGCAGTCCTCCCTGCTTGATTTCCCTGTTTTTGCTGCGCTCAGGCAATTCTATAGGCCCCGACTCGGGAGCCGGAAGGTCTGCCCATATAAATCTCCTGACACTCAAAGCACTCGCGACCACATGTGAAGCATTGTGCCCAGTTTTGTTCACAGAAATAAAGAGACAGACAGTGTAATGGGAAAAAAAGATGGGGGGATAAGGCTGGTTCTAGGTCTTAAATCAGTGAGCTATGAAGAGATGCTCACTCATCTAAAGAAACTAAGGATGAACTTGACCATGACGTTTTAAAATCATGACGAGAATCAGTAGGGTGAATGTAAGTATAGAGTGGAGAAGCAGGGGGTATGATAATCAGATAAAGCTCCGGAAATTAAACAATCTAAGGAGCAACTTCACAGTCGGTTGTGGTTGAATGGAATAGACTGCATCTCTCACAGTGAATACTGACTCAGTTCAAGCATACAAAAGAAAATAAAACACAAAAAAAATCCTCATTTACATGAAGCAGACAAATACAGGGCTGGCACCACACAAGGAGGGAGATAAAACTAGCCTTCAATGAAAATCAAAACAATGAGGTAAATTAGTTGGGATGAAGGCTGCAATTCTTTTTAAATTCTGGCTTATTATGCACATTTGCAGAAGTGTTGTTCGGTAAATACTTTAAATCGCAGCACTGTCATACCTGTTCAATTTTGGTTTATATACTTTTCAACTGCATGCGTTCAGATGGCCCACTGCACTCTGGGATTTTTTTGAGAGCAACAAAGCGAATTTATCGTCAAGATACGGGTCAATGTCATTAAAAATAATTTTTTACTGCACCTTTTATTTAAAAAGGAATTTTTGGAACCTATAAGAGTGATGGAGCTTCTAGAATCTTGCTGCCACTCATGAGATGATAGTTGATTTGCTACCTAACTTTACATATCCACTGTTGGCCCATATTCCTTTGGATAACAGGGGCGGGATTCTCCGACCCCCCCCCCCGCCGGGGTAAATTGGATTTAGTCCCTTACCGGCAGGACCTGGCAGTGCGGGCAGGCTCTGGGGTCCTCGGGGCGGCGCGGGGCGATCTGGCCCCGGTGGGTGCCCCCACGGTGGCCTGGCCTGCGATCAGAGCGCACTGATCCGCGGGCGGGCCTGTGCATTGGGGGCACTCTATTCCTACGCTCCGGCCGTGTAAGCCTCCGCGATGGCCAGCGCGAAGGTGAACCCCCCCCCCCGCGCATGCGCTGGGATGACGTCAGCAGCTGCTGACACTCCCGTGCATGCGCGGACCTGCGCCGGCCGGCGGAGTCCCTTCTGCCCTGGCTGGCGCGGCGCCAAAGGCCTTCCACGCCGGCCGGCGGGGCGCAAACCACTCCGCCGCCATCCTAGCCCCTGAAGGTGCAGAGGATTCCGCACCTTTGGGCGGCCCGACGCCTGTCTGGTTCCCGCCACTCCACTGTGCCGTTTCCCAGAGAATCCCGCCCCAGAAACTTATCAACAATCTCAGATTTTAAAATTGCATCTGAATTATCATCAAGCTACTTGCATAAGAGTTCTAAGGTTGCACAGTAGCATAGTGGTTAGCACTGTTGCTTCACAACACCAGGGACACGGGTTTGATTCCTGGCTTGGGTCACTGTCTGTGCGGAGGTTGCACGTTCACCCCGTGTCTGCGGGGCTTTTCTCTGGGTGCTCCAGTTTCCTCCCAGAGTCCCGTAAGACATACTTATTAGGTGAAGTGGGCATTCTGAATTCTCCCCCAGTGTACCCAAACAGTACACCAAACAGCAAACGGTGTACCCAAACAGCTACACCGTAGTGTAGCAAGTCGGGGATTTTTACAATAACTTCATTGCAGTGTTAATGTGGCACTAATAAAGATTAAATTAAATTAAATTAAATGTTTTCCATTCTTTTCTGTGTAGAAGTCTTTCCAAATTTTTCTTTCCAAAATTGGCTCTAATTTTTAGAACTTCGCCCCTGGTCCAAGACTCGCCAATAGACAGAAATAGTTTGATTCTCACTAGTCTATCTGTTCCCCTCAGTATGCAGGCAGCACGGTAGCACAGTGGTTAGCACAGTTGCTTCACAGCTCCAGGGTCCCAAGTTCGATTCCTGGCTTGGGTTACTATCTGTATGGAGTCTGCACATTCTCCCAGTGTCTGTGTGGGTTTCCTACAGGTGCTCCAGTTTCCTCCCACAAGTCCCAAAAAATGTGCTTTTAGCTGAATTGGATATTCTGAATTCTCCCTCAGTATAGCCAAACAGGCACCGGAATGTGGCGACTTGGGGCTTTTCACAGTAACTTCATTGCAGTGTTAATGTATGCGTACTTGTGACAATAAAGATTATTATCATTATGTTGAACATCACCCCTTAACATTAAAATTCCAGGAACTGCAACCCTAGTTTGTGTAATTTCTCCTCATAATTTAACCTTGGAGTCCAGATTATTGTGATAAACCTGAACTACACTCATCCCAAAGCCAATATGGTGTGATGTCCAGAACTGCTCACAATGCTGTGAGGTGGAGTCAAACCAGGACTTTCAATGCTGTTAAAAGGGATTTCACCCTCTTGTATGCTACTCCTCCAGGTATAAAAGCCAACATTCCAATATCATGTTTGACTATTTCCTGTACCTGTTCATGACATTGTAATGACTTGTGTACCTGGACCACCCCCAGCCCTCCCCTTCCCCCCACCCCACCACATCCCAGATCCCCCACTCCAGATCCCCCACACCCCCACAGCTGTATCTTTGAACCTCCACTCTTTCAAGCTATTCACCATTTAGAAAGTGCCTTGTTCTGAACTTTATAGGCCTATACATTTTCCTGCCCTGAAATCCATTTCCCACTGTTTTGCTCATTCACTTAAGCTATCAATAACTCTTTGCACTTTTATGTTTATATCTGTCCTGCTTACCATAAGACCATAAGACATAAGAGCAGAATTAGGCCACTCAGCCCATCGAGTCTGCTCCGCCATTCAATCATGGCTGATATTTTTCTCATCCCCATTCTCCTGCCTTCGCACCATATCCCCTAATCCCCTTATTTATCAAAATCATATTTATCTATGTCTTAAAGACACTCAGTGATTTGGCCTCCACAGCATTCTGTGGCAAAGAGTTCCATAGATTCACCCCCTCTGGCTGAAGAAATTCCTCCTCATCTCTGTTTTAAAGCCGGAGTATGTGTCCTCTGGTTCTAGTTTTTCCTCCAAGTGGAAACATCCTCTCCACGTCCACTCTATCCAGACATCACAGTATCCTGTAAGTTTCAATAAGATCGCCCCTCATACTTCTAAACTCCAACGAGTCCAGACCCAGAGTCCCCAACCATTCCTCAACTACAAGCTCTTAATTCCAGGGATCATTCTTGTGAACCTCCTCTGGACCCTTTCCAAGGCCAGCACAACCTTCCTTCGATATGGGGTCTAAAACTGCTCACAATACTCCAAATGGAGTCTGACCAGAACCTTATATAGCCTCAGAAGAAAATCCCTGGTCTTGTATTCTAGCCCTCTCAACATGCGGCACCTTGTCAAAGGCCTTCTGGAAATCTAAATAAATCACATCCACTGGTTCTCCTTTGTCTAACTTCCTTTTACTTCCTCAAAGAACTCTAACAGATTTGTCAGACAGGACCTCCCCTTGACAAAGCTGTGCTGACTCAATTCTATTTTATCATGCACTTCCAAGTACTCCACGATCTCACCTTTAATAACAGACTCTAAACTTTTACCAATGACTGAAGTCAGGCTAACCGGCCCATAATTTCCAATCTTCTGCTACCTCCCTTCTTAAACAGGACTGTTACATTAGCCACTTTTCAGTCCTCTGGGACCCTTCCTGCCTCCAGTGATACCTGAAAGATCACCGCCAATGCCTCCACAATCTCCTGAGCTATCTCTTTTAGAACTCTGGGGCGTAGTCCATTCGGTCCAGGTGATTTATCCACCTTCAGACCTTCCAGTTTCCTCAGAAACCTCTCCTTAGTAATGGTCACTGCACTCACTCCTGGCCCCTGGTTCTCCTGGAGCCATCCGGCATCCTACTGGTGTCTTCCACCGTGATGCAAAGTAACTATTCAGTTCATCTGCCCTTTCCTTTTTCCCATTATTACTTCTCCAGCCACATTTTCCACTGGTCCAATGTCTATTTTTGCCTCTCTCTTACCTTTTAGATATTGAAAGAAACTCTTCCTAACTTCTTTTATATTACTAGCTAGCTTGCACTCATATTTCATCTTCTCCCCCTTATTGCTTCTTTAGTTGTCCTCTGCTTGCTTTTAAAGGCTTCCCAATCCTCTGGCTTCCACTAATCCTCGCCACTTTTTAAATGTTTTTTCTTTAGCTTTTATGCTGTCCTTAACTTCCCTCGTCAGCCATGGATGCCTTGTCCTGCCCTTAGCATGTTTCCTCCTCCTTGGGATGAATTTCTGTTGTGCCTCCCGAATAACCCCCAAAAGCCTTTGCCATTGTTGTTCCACTGTCTTCCCTGCTGGGCTCCTTTTCCAATCAACTCTGGCCAGCTCCTCCCTCATGTCTTTGTAGTTACGCTTATTTAATTGTAATACCATTACATCTGATTGCAGCTTCTCCCTATCAAACTGCAGGGTAAATTCTATCATATTGTGGTCACTGCTCCCTAAGGGTTCCTTCACCTTAAGTTCCCTAATCAAGTCTGCCTCATTACACATCACCAAATCCAGAATTGTCTGCCCCCCTGGTAGGCTCTGTCACAAGCTGCTCAAAATAAAATCTCTTAGACATTCCACAAATTCCATTTCTTGGGATCCCCTACCAACCTGATTTTCCCAGTCCACCTGCATATTGAAGTCCCCCATGATTATTGTAATATTGCCTTCTTTACATTCCTTTTCTATCTCCTGATTTATTTTCTGCTCCACCTCCTGACGACTGCTAGGAAGCCTGTACATAATTCCCATCAGGGACTTTTTACCATTGCGATTCCTCAACTCTACCCACAGAGATTCTGGGCGAAATTCTCCGCCCGCCACGACGGGTGGGAGAATAGCGGGAGGGCCTTCCCGACATTTTTGCCGCCCTCCCGCTATTCTCCCACCCCCCCGCCGAAGTCCCGACCCGAATCGCTGCCGCCGTTTTTTTACGGCCGGCAGCGATTCTCAGCTGTTAGATGGGCCGAAGTCCCAGCCCTTTCCGCCGTTTTTACGAACGGCAAACACACCTGGTCTTGCCTTTCGTAAAACCGGCGTCACAAACTCGCTATTAATAACCATGGCACCAATTGGCACGGCCGTACCACGGCCGTGCCAAGGGTGCCATGGGCCCGCGATCGGTGGGCACCGATCGCGGGCAGCGGGCCCGATGCCCGCGCACTACTTGTCCTTCCGCCGCCCCGCAGTATCCATTCGCGGGGCGGCTGAGGGGCAACCCGGCCCGCACATGCGCGGGTTTCGCGCAAAAACGCGATGACGTCACCCGCGCATGCGCGGGTTGGAGTCTTCCAAACTGCGCATGCGCGGCTGACGTCATATGACGCGTCAGCCGGCGCTAACTCCGGCAAGCGGGCTTAACGATTTTCGTTAAGCCCGTCTTGCCGGAGCCTACGGCGTCGGGCTGCTAGCCCCGACCGGGGACCAGAATCGGTCCCCGGTTGGGAAGGGGCGCGCTGCCGTAAAACCCGCCCGGGTTTTACGGCAGCTTTACGATTTCTCCCGTTTTGGGAGAATCTCGCCCTGTATGCCTTCTGATCCTATATCGCTCCTTGCTATCGATTTAATTTCATTCCTTGCTAACAATGCAACCCCGCCCCCTTTGCCCATCCGCCTGTTCTTTCGATAGGACGCATATCCTTGTATATTTGGATCCCAGTCCTGATCCCCTTGCAGCCACATCTCTGTGAAGCCCACAACACTGTACCAGCCAATTTCAATATGCGCAACAAGCACATTTCCTTTGCTCCATATATTCCGTGCATTTAGGTACGACACCCTCAATCCTGCATTGACCATCTTCCGTCTCACACTTGTCACCTTTTTGCTCTGCCTGAGGGTGATGTTCTTTAATTTTGGTTCTCTATTTCCCCTTCAGTTATTACACCTTCTAAGCTCACATTCTGGTTCCTAACACCCTGCCATGCTAGTTTAAATCCTTCCAAGTGTATCCAGCAAACATCACAGCCAGGATATCAGTGCCCCTCCAGTTTAGATGCAACCCGTCCTTCTTGTACAGGTCACACCTGCCCCAGAAGAGATCCCAATGGTCCAAATATCTGAAACCCTCCCTCCTACACCACCAATTTAGCCACGAGTTTAGCTGCACTATCCTCCTATTTCCAGCTTCACTGGCACAACCCTGAGATTACAACCCTAGAGGTCCTGCTTTTTAGCTTACTGCCTAACTTCCTGAACTCCTTCTGCAGGACCTCATTGCCCTTTCTGCCTATGTTGTTAGTACCTGTGTGTGCTACGACCTCTGGCTGTTCACCCTCCCCCTTCAGGATGTCCTGTGTTTGTTTAGAGACATCCTTGACCCTGGCACCAGGGAGGCAACATACCATCCTGGAGTCTCTTTCACGTCCACAGAAATGCCTATCTGGGCTGCTTACTATAGAGTCCCCTATAACTATCGCACTCCTGCACTTTGTCCTCCCCTGCTGAGCAACAGAGCCAGTTGTGGTGCCACTGTTCTGGCTGCTGTTGTTTTCCCCTGATAGGCTATCCCCCTCAACTGTATCCAAAACAGTGTACCTGTTAGAGAGGGGGACAGCCACAAAGGATTCCTGCGCTGACTGCCTGCCCTTCCTAGCGGTCACCCAACTGACTGCCTGCATCTTGGGTGTGGCCATGTGCCTATAACTCTTATCTGTGATGCTTTCCGCCACCTGCATGCTCCTAAGTGCATTCAACTGCTGCTCCAACTGAACCATGTGGTTCTTGAGGAGCTGCCATTGGTTACACTTCCTGCAGACATAGTCGACCGGAAGGCTGGAAGTATCACATATCTCTCACATCTCACAGTTGGAGCACTGCACCCCGCTGAGTGACATTTAAGCACGAGTTAATTAAATTGAAATAACTACTTGAATTATTGTTAAATTGAGTTACAATTAACTATATGGCCCTGACGCTAGATTTCTACTGTAAAATTATATGCTAAATACTAATCTCTGCCCTCAGGTTTAATTACTCCTCCACCTAGTTGATTAATAAGTTTTAATTAGTTTTTTTCAATGTTACACTGCCACCTAACTTTATATCATTGGCAAATTTGGATATGTGAATTAAGAACATAAGATATAGGAGCAGGTGTGGACTGTTCAGCCCCTCGAGCATACACCAGCATTCAATAAGTTCACGAGTATTCCGATGTGGCCTCAACTCAACTTTCCTGACTGCCCACCAGAACTCTCAACTCCCTCGTGAATCAACAATCTGTGTAACTCAGCCTTTAATACTTTCAGTGACCCGGCCTCCACTGTCACTGGGGAGGAGAATACTGAACACTCATCACCCTCTGAGAGAAGAAATTTGCCCTTATCTCCATCTTAAATGAGAGATCCGTTATTTGAAACTATGCCCCATAGTTTTAAATTCAGAGGGCCCACATGGTTCTTGACCAAACTCTTTCTCCTGAGATCATTCTTTAAAAAAGTATTTGCTTTGATATCCATTAAACGTTTATTTTCATACTCCCCTTTTGTAACATTTACTTACTGTTTTCCACCCTTTGTTGTTCTTAGTATCTTTTCCATTTGCCTTTTTTTTGTGCAATTTTGTATCTTTTTTCTTTTAGTTTTATGTTGTCGCTTATCTCGTGAACCATCCATTGCTGCTTTTTTGGAGAAGTACAACCTTTTCCTCATTTGGTACGAACTGTTTTGGTAACACATTAAATTAATTTTTGAACATCTCCCACTGATCTATTGGATTTTACCCATTAACAAACTTGGTCAGTTTACTGTGGACAACCTATGTCTCATTTTATTAAAGTCAGTCTCACATAAATTTGAGTGTGAGTAGCTGATTTGTGTTTCTCCCTTTCAAACACTACGGGCTGGATTCTCTAACCCCCCGCCAGGTCGGGGAATCCCCGGAGGGCGGCGTGAATCCCACCCCACTCCTCCGACGCTGGCTGCCAAATTCTCCGGCAGCGGTTTTTGGGCAGGGGCGGGGATCATGCCGCTCCTATCGGGGGCCGTTGGCAATGGGCCCCCCTCCGATTCTCCGGGCCCCGATGGGCCGAGCGACCGCCCGTTTACGGCCAGGCCTGCCGACGTGGATTAGACAAGGTCCATACCAGCGTGACCTGGCTTTGAGGGCGGATTGCGGAGTCCTCGGGGGGGGGCGCCGGAGGATCCGGCCCCAGGAAGGGAGGACGCACGGTGGCCTGGCCCGCAATCGGGGCCCACCAATCTGCGGGCGGGCCTGTGACATGGGGGCATTCTTTCCCTCTGCGCCGGCCTGTGTAAGGCTCCGCGATGGCCGGCGCGGAGAGGAAACCCCCTGCGCATGCGCAACAATCACGCCAGCGGTTCTGCGCATGCGCCAACTCACGCCAGCCGGCGGAGTCCCTTCAGCGCGAGTTCACAGAATTTACAGTGCAGAATGAGGCCATTTGGCCCATCGAGTTGGCACGGCACCAACCACTCCAGCACTGGCCAAGCCCCCGGAATTGCGGAGGATTCTGCACCTTCCGGGCAGCCCGACGCCGGAGTGGTTTACACCACTCTTTGGCGCTGGTACAGCCCGCCCCTCCAATTGCAGGTGAATTCCGCCCTACATTGAACTTAATAATCTTATGATCGCTATGAGACGAATGTCCATGTGCAGATAATCTGCCAATTAAATCTGACTCAGTACTGAATCTAACATGACATGTCCCCTATTGGTTCTAGGGCAGGACACTAATCCCATGCACTCAAGATTTTCACTACCTTTCTGACATGAGGGTCAGTGCAGACTCGATGGGCCAAATGGCCTCCTTCTGCATTATAGTGATTCTACGATTCTATGTGCTAATCTGTTTATCCCAATCTATGTGAAAGTTAAAATTCCTCATTTAAGTTATTCTGCATTAACACATATCTAAATCTGCATTTATACAATCCACCACTCCTCAAAAGGACAAATCCTACTACATCTTAAATCCTTCACTATTACCCGTTTCTGATTCTATTTTCTGTTACCTTCCTATAGACTTTATAACCAGTTATATTTAGTTCCAAGTTCTGACCATCTTGCAGCCATATGTCAGTAATAGCCATCATATTATCCTCTCCAACTTGAATTTGTGCCTGAAATTCCTTTAATCTGTCCCATTTACTCCAGGCCTTTGGATAAAAGACATTATTTGATTGCCCACTCAAATCTGTCCTTCAGCTCTAATGTTTTACCTTCATGTTCCTAGTTCTCCCTCCTAGTTTAATTACTTTACGTCCTTTAGTTTTCCCTTTACCTGCAGTGCCTAAAGCACAATTTCTGACTGTTACTCTGCTCCCTTTATTACTGTTTTTTGAATTGTTATCAATACTACTTTTCCACCTAAGTGTCCAATTATCCCACCCCCACTTAAAGTCTTTGTGACCATCAGGTTTATCCTTTCCGTTTGGACACTGGTGCAAGCTTAGTTGAGGTGGAACCAGTACGATGGTACAGTTCCTGCCTCTCCCAGTACTGGTGCGGTGACCCATGAAATGGAACTCTTCTTAACCGTACTATTCTTTCAGCCACATATTCAGCTCTCTAACCTTCTCTTCCTTAAGGGGGTCAGGGGTTATGGGGAAAGGCCAGAGAATGGGGATGAGAAAATATCAGCCATGAGTGAATGGCGGAGCAGACCCGATGGGCCAAGTGGCCTAATTCTGCTCCTGTGTCTTCTGGTTTTATGGTCTTACAACAAGTAGCTTTTGGCACAAGTAATAATCCAGAAATGATAACCCTTGATATCCTATTATTTAATTTATCTTCTAGTTCCTGGTACTCTCCAAGCAGGACTTCCTGTCTACTATTCTCTGTTGTAGCCCCAACATGAATCACAATAATTGGGTCCTCCCACTCCCAATCCAATATCCATTCAAACCAGTTCAATATGTCCTTCAACCTGGAACCAAGGAGGCAACAAACCATGTGAGACTCTCAATCCTATTTTCAAAATATGGTATCTATCTTCCTAATTATTGAATCCCCCCCCCACAACTACCACATTGTGCTTGCCCTCCTCCTCCCCACGTTGGAAAGCATTTTGCTCTAAAGTGCAATGGTCTGCATTTTAGCTGTCCTTCCAACTGTCTTTACCCTTATTCTCACAGGTAGCAAGAACATTATACCTGTTAGAGAGGACCAGTTTCTGGTTCACCTTACACTGCACACCCTCAGGCACACCATCTCTATTTTGAACCTCCATGACTTATGACCAGAGTCTGAAGAAAACTGTCCAGATACTGCTGCCCCTTCCTTATATATTGGAGGGTATCTAACTGGCATTCCAGCTCATTGCCTCTGAGCTGGAGGCTTTCGAGGCAGAGACATCTGGATGAACATTGCAGCTAGGTCACAGGTCCTGATGTGGGACAGGAAGAAGGCGTTGGATCCACTTGGGCAGAATCTTCCTGCATCTGGTCAACTAACAGCGGGGAGGCACCGGGTCTAACTACTCAGGGAGCAGAGGTGAGCGGAGACGTGTCATCAGGTCACACTGCAGAAGGTATGAGTGCCATATTTTATCACAAGTGCCAGCACTGAATGCAATGGCCATGGCCTGGAAACCAGCAGAGGATGGCAGAAGGAAAATCCCAGGTGGCCCAATAATTCAGTGATGCCTCCCTACAGGCCCTCCTCCAGTCTGTAAGGGCAAGATGGGAGGTCCTCTCCCCAAGGCTTGGAAAGAAGACACCAGCCATCCTGACCAACAAGCCTGGACAGAGACTGCAGAGGAGGTCAGAAGCCTCGAGGGGTAACCCCATGAACCTGGATCCAGTGCTGCAAGAACTTAGCTTCTGGGGGCAGCAAGGGTCGTATGTGTGGAGGACACTTCTACTCAGGCAGAGGATTAATACAGCACGAGGCTCAGGGCCGTCACTTACCTTCCTGGAGCAGAGACATCCGGACCTGCAAGGGACATCCCTACTCGGGCAGACGATAAATCTTTAGGGCAGCACGGTAGCATTGTGGATAGCACAATCGCTTCACAGCTCCAGGGTCCCAGGTTCGATTCCGACTTGGGTCACTGTCTGTGCGGAGTCTGCACATCCTCCCCGTGTGTGTGTGGGTTTCCTCCGGGTGCTCCGGTTTCCTCCCACAGTCCAAAAATGTGCAGGTTAGGTGGATTGGCCATGATAAATTGCCCTTAGTGTCCAAAATGCCCTTAGTGTTGGGTGGGGTTACTGGGTTATGGGGATAGGGTGGAGTTGTTGACCTTGGGTAGGGTGCTCTTTCTAAGAGCCGGTGCAGACTCGATGGGCTGAATGGCCTCCTTCTGCACTGTAAATTCTATGATTAAAAAAAAAATTCTATAAATACAGCGCAAGGCATGAGGCACGAGGCATGATGCGTGAGGTGCGAGGCCTTCACTTACCTTCCTGCAGCAGAGACAGCCGGACCTGCGAAGGAGACCTCTACTTGGACAAAGGATAAATAAAGCACGAGGCAGGGGGCCTTGGCCTTCCCTTACCTGCCAGGATTGGAGACAGCTGGACCTGCGAGGATTAGATTGGATTGGGTTTGTTTATTGTCACATGTACCAAGGTACAGTGAAAATTATTGTTCTGCATGCAACTCAGACAGATCATTCCAAACATGAAATGATAATATAAACTAGGGCAAACATAAAATACACAATGTAAATACATAAACACAGGCATCGGGTGTAGTATTACTCGGTAGAGATCAGATCAGTCCATAAAAGGGTCGTTTAGGAGTCTGGTAACAGTGGGGAAGAAGCTGTGTTTGAATCTGTTATTGCGTGTTCTCAAACTTTTGTACCTCCTGCCCAATGGAAGAAGTTGGAAGAGTGAGTAAGCCTGGTGGAAGGGGTCCTTGATTATGCTGCCCACTTTCCCAAGGCAGTGGGAGGGGTAGATGGAGTCAATGGATGGGAGGTGGGTTTGTGTGATGGACTGGGCAGTATTCACAACTTTCTGTAGTCTTGGGCAAGCAGTTGACATACCAGATGGTGATGCGGCCAGAGAGGATGCTTTCTATGGTGCATCTGTAAAAATTGGTAAGAGGCAATGTGGACATGCCAAATTTCCTTTGTTTCCTGAGGAGGTATAGGCGCTGTTGTGCTTTCTTGGTCGCAGCATTGATGTGGGTGGACCAGGACAGATTGTTGGTGATATGTACCCCTAGGAATTCAATAATAATAATAATAATAATAATAATAATAATCGCTTAATGGCACAAGTAGACTTCAATGAAGTTACTATGAAAAGCCCCTAGTTGCCATATTCCAGCGCCTGTTCCGGGGAGGCCGGAACGGGAATTGAATCCGCGCTGCTGCCTTGTTCTGCATTACAAACCAGCAATTTGAAGCTGTTAATCATCTTCATCTCAGCCCCGTTGATGCAGACAGGGGTGGGCACGATACTTTGCTTCCTGAAGTCAATGACCTCTAATCGGGCAGCGGGTTGAATTTGAAAAACCAATCCAGGAGTGACATCACAAGAAAGAGGTAAGTTCATTGGTTGGTAAGTAACTGCTAATTTGCATTACCTATTCTATGTTGCTTTCATATTAAAGATCAAAAGGGAAAACTAAAAACCAGTTGGAAATTTAAGAATAAAAAAAACTAACTAAAAACGAATTAAGTAAAATAGAGATGTTGTACCAGTATGATGTGGGAGCTGGTGGATTCCCAATGAACACAATTGTAGCAAGTGTTGGTTGCTCAAGGAACTTCGGCTCAGAATTTTTGAACTGGAGTCTCAGCTTTGGACACTGCGACACATCAGTGAGGGGGTAGTTACCTGGATTCCGTGTTTCAGGAGACAGTCACATCTCTTAGATTAATTACAGTCAATTCAGCCAGTGACAGGAGGGTGTGACTATGAGTGAGGCAGGTAGAGGGATCCAGGAGATAGGGTTGCAGGAGCCTCAGCCTTTGTTGAACAGGTTTGTGATTATTGCTCCCTGTGTGGACGAGGTTGGGGAGGATAAGCAAACTGACCACAGCACCGTAGTACAGGGAGCCATTCAAGTAGGTAATTGGGAATAGTATAGTCAGGGGCATAGACACTGTTCTCTGTGACCAGGATTGAGTCTCAAAGGTTACGATGCCTACCTAGTGCTGGGTTCGGGACTGCAGAGTAACCTGGAGTAGGAGGGTAAAGATCCAGTTGTCATAGTCCATGCAGGTACCAACAATATAGATTGAACAAGGATAGAGGTTCTCCTGAAAGAATATGAGCGGCTAGGGGCTAAATTAAAAAGAGAACTAACAAATAAAAATAAAAATAAAATAATCCAGCAGATGGCAGTAGAGCGGAGCTGCTGATTGGCTGTTGCGGGGAAAATTTGCATCAGTGCATTGCGGTCACTGCATCCAGAACGTGTACCTGGGCAAGACACCCTCCGTGTTCAAGTGAAGGTAAGCATCCAGCAGAGGGCAGTATAGCGGAGCTGCTAATTGGCTGTTGCGGGGAAAATTTGCATCAGTGCATTGCGTTCACCGTATCTTGAAGGTGGTTTGTGGAGGAGCTGTTGTCAAGTGACAGTCACAAGTCATGGTACACATCGGTACAAACGACATAGGTAAGAGAAGGGGCGGGGATTTAAAACAGGAATTTAGGGAGCTAGGGTGGAAGCTGAGAGCCAGAACAAACCACGTTGTCATCTCTGGTTTGTTGCCGGTGCCACATGCTCTTGAGGTGAGGAACAGGGAGAGAGTGCAGATAAACACGTGGCTGCAGGGATGGTGTAGAAGGGAGGGTTTCAGGTACGTGGATAATTGGAGCACATTCTGAGGAAGGTGGGACCTGTACAGACAGGACGGTTTGCACCTGAACCAGAGGGGCACCAATATCCTGGGAGGGAAATTTACTACGGCTCTTCGGGAGGGCTTAAACTAATTTGTCAGGGGGCTGGGAAAACGAGCTGTCGCCCAGAAGCCAGTGTTGAGAGTAGTGAAGTACTGAGGAGGGTATCAAGGTCGCAGGAGTTTACCGGCAGACAGAAAAGTGGGTTGAAGTGTGTCTACTTCAATGCAAGGAGCATCCGTAATAAGGTAGGTGAACTTGGAGCGCGGATTGGTACTTGGAACTACGATGTTGTGGCCATTACGGAGACATGGTTAGAACAGGGACAGGAATGGTTGTTGGAAGTTCCGGGCTTTAGATGTTTCAATAAGAGTAGGGAAGGTGGTAAAAGAGGTGGAGAAGTAGCATTGTTAATCAAGGATAGTTTATTGGCTGCAGAAAGGCAGTTCAAAGGGGATCTGCCTACTGAGGTAATATGGGCCGAAGTTAGAAATAGGAAAGGAGCGGTCACATTGTTAGGAGTTTTCTATAGGCACCCAAATAGTAATAGAGATGCGGAGGAAAAAATTGCAAAACAGATTATGGATAGGTGTGGAGATCTCAGGGTAGTTGTCATGGGTGACTAACTTTCCAAATATTGATTGGAACCTCTATAGGTCGAACAGTTCGGATTGGGCAGTTTTTATACAGTGTGTGCAGGAGGGTTTCCTGACACAATATGTGGATAGGCCGATTTGGTACTGGGTAATGAACCGGGCCAAGTGTTAGATTTGTTTGTGGGAAAGCACTTTGGAGATAGTGACCACAATTCGGTGTCTTTCACTATTGCAATAGAGAGGGATAGGGCCATACGGCAGAGCAAGGTTTATAATTGGGGGAGGGGTAATTATGATGCGATTAGGCAAGAATTAGGGAGCATAAGATGGGAACAGAAACTGTCAGGGAAAGGCACAAATGAAAAGTGGAGCTTGTTCAAGGAACAAATACTGCGTGTCATTGATAGGTATGTCCCTGTCAGGCAGGGATGAAATGGCCGTGTGAGGGAACCATGGTTCACAAAAGAGGTTGAATGTCTTGTCAAGAGGAAAAAGGAAGTGTATGTAAGGATGAGAAAACAAGGTTCAGTCGGGTTGCTTGAGGGTTACAAGGTAGCAAGGAATGAGCTAAGAAAAGGGCTTAGGAGAGCTAGGAAGGGGCATGAGAAGTCCTTGGCGGGTCGGATCAAGGAAAACCCCAAGGCTTTTTACTCTTATGTGAGAAATAAAAGAATGACCAGGGTGAGGGTAGGGCCAGTCAGGAATAGTAGTGGGAACTTGTGCATGGAGTCAGGAGAGATAGGAGAGACGTTGAATGAATACTTTTCTTCAGTGGTCACCAAGGAGAGGGGCCATGTTTTTGAGGATGAGCGTGTGATACAGGCAGGTAGGCTGGAGGAGGTATATTTTCTGAGGAAGGATGTATTAGCAAGTTTGAAAAACCTGAGGGTCGACAAGTCCCCTGGGCCAGATGGGATATATCCAAGGATTCTTTGTGAGGCAAGGGATGAGATTGCAGAGCCTTTGGCTTTGATCTTTGGGTCCTCACTGTCCACGGGATAGTACCAGAGGACTGGATTGTGGTGAATGTTGTTCCTCTGTTCAAGAAAGGGAATAGGAATGACCCTGGTAATTATAGGCCAGTTAGTCTTACTTGGGTGGTCGGTAAGTTAATGGAAAAGGTCCTGAAGGATAGGATTATGACCATTTGGAAAGATGCAGCTTAATCCGGGATAGCCAACATGGATTCATGAAGGGTAAGTCTTGCCTCACAAATTTGATTGAATTCTTTGAGGAGGTAACTAAGTGTGTAGATGAAGGTAGAGCAGCTGATGTCGTATACATAGATTTTAGTAAGGCGTTTGATAAGGTTCCCCATGGTCGGCTCATGAAGAAAGTAAGGAGGTATGGGATAGAGGGAAATTTGGCCAATTGGATAAGTAACTGGCTATCACATAGAAGACAGAGGGTGGTGGTGGATGGAAAATTTTCAGACTGGAGACCAGTTACCAGCGGTGTACCACAGGGATCAGTGCTGGGTCCTCTGCTATTTGTGATTTTTATCAATGACTTGGAGGAGGGGGCTGAAGGGTGGGTTAATAAATTTGCTGATGACACCAAGATTGGTGGAGTAGTGGATGAGGTGGAGGGCTGTTGAAGGCTGCAAAGAGACATTGATAGGATGCAGAGCTGGGCCGAAAAATGGCAGATGGAGTTTAACCCTGATAAGTGCGAGGTGATTCATTTTGGTAGATAAAATGTGAATGCAGATTACAGGGTCAATGGCAGGGTTCTGAGGAATGTGGAAGAACACAGAGATCTTGGGGTTCATGTGCACAGATCTCTGAAAGTTGCCACTCAAGTGGATAGAGCCGTGGAGAAGGCTTATAGTGTGTTAGCGTTTATTAACAGGGGGCTTGAATTTAAGAGCCGCGGGGTTATGTTGCAACTATACATGACCCTGGTGAGACCACATTTGGAGTATTGTGTGCAGTTCTGGTCACCTCATTATAGGAAGGATGTGGAAGCATTGGAAAGGGTGCAAAGGAGATTTGCCAGGAGGCTTCCCGATTTGCAGGATAGGTCTTATGAGGAAAGGTTGAGGGAGCTAGGGCTTTTCTCTTTGGAGCGGAGGAGAATGAGAGGCGACTTAATAGGGGTATACAAGATGATGAGGGGGATAGATAGAGTGGATGTTCAGAGACTATTTCCTCGGGTGGATGTAGCTGTTACAAGGGGGCATAACCATAAGATTCAGGGTGGGAAATCTAGGAGGGATGTCCGAGTTAGGTTCTTTACTCAGAGAGTGGTTAGGGTGTGGAATGGACTGCCTGCTGTGATAGTGGAGTCGGACACTTTAGGAACTTTCAAGTGGTTATTGGATAGGCACATGGAGCACACCAGAATGACAGGGAGTGGGATAGCTTGATCTTGGTTTCAGACAATGCTTGGCACAACATTGAGGGCTGAAGGGCCTGTTCTGTGCTGTACTGTTCAATGTTCTATGTTCTGGATTGCTACCTCAACCATGAGCAAATTGGCACAAGGTCAATAAGATAAAGGAAGTAAATGCCTGGCTAAGAGTTTGGTGTGGGCGAAATGTGTTCAAATTCATGGGACATTGGCACTAGTCAGAGGGAAGAAGGGAGCTGTTCTGATGGGATGGTTTCCACGTGAATGATGCTTGTGCATTAATTCTTCTGGGCTAATAATATTGAGGGAGATTAAAAACAGAAAGTGACCTGACTGATATCATGCAGGATCCCAACATTTAGCATGATAAAAGGTATGACCTATCCAGATACCCCAACTCAAACACTATTTTTTAATCAATAATGCCTGGCTTTAATCAATTTCCATTTTTCTTTATTTTGAAGATTTGAGGATGCAAAGAGAGAATTGTTTCTCGGTGAGGAATCCTCAGACAAAAGCTATAACTGGAGAGAAAGATAATAATAAATGTCAACGTGTCTTTGTCACTCATTATTACACATCCAGAATAGACTCGTGCGGTTTTCACACAGAGTTTTGGGGCTATACGAGACTCTTAGTATCTCTGCACACAGAGCAGTCTGGGGGGGATTCTAGACATGAATTATAAACTTGTGGGATATTAGGGAGGGAGTTAGAGTGGGAGTTAGAGGGACAGTATTTGGGAGGGAGTCAGAGGGGCAGTAATTGGGAGGGAATGGAAGTTAGAGGGACAGTATTTTGAAGGGAGTCAGAGGGGCAGTAATTGGAAGGGAGTGGAAGTTAGAGGGACAGTATTTAGGAGGGAGTCAGAGGGACAGTAATTGGAAGGGAGTGGAAGTTAGAGGGACAGTATTTAGGAGGGAGTCAGAGGGACAGTAATTGGAAGGGAGTGGAAGTTAGAGGGACAGTATTTAGGAGGGAGTCAGAGGGACAGTAATTGGAAGGGAGTGGAAGTTAGAGGGACAGTATTTAGGAGGGAGTCAGAGGGGCAGTAATTGGAAGGGAGTGGAAGTTAGAGGGACAGTATTTAGGAGGGAGTCAGAGGGACAGTAATTGGAAGGGAGTGGGAGTTAGAGGGGGAGTAATTAAGAGGTAGAGGGAGTCGTTAGGGATCTATTTTGGGGGGTGTAGGGAAAGATTCAATGTGGAATTTAGAGGGAGGGAGCAGAGTCAGGGGCCAGTCAGAGAGGAATTTAGTGGGAGGGGCCAGACAGGGAGGGAGTTAGAGGAAGGGGGCAAAATGTGGTGAAATATAAATACTAATAATCCACACTGTATTGTACAACATAGAATAGAGGACTGTGTCATAGAACAGTACAGCACAGAACAGGCCCTTCGGCCCTCGATGTTGTGCCGAGCAATGATCACCCTACTCAAACCCACGTATCCACCCTATACCCGTAACCCAACAACCCCCCCCTTAACCTTACTTTTTTTTAGGACACTACGGGCAATTTATCATGGCCAATCCACCTAACCCGCACATCTTTGGACTGTGGGAGGAAACCGAAGCACCCGGAGGAAACTCACGCACACACGGGGAGGACGTGCAGACTCCGCACAGACAGTGACCCAGCCGGGAATCGAACCCGGGACCCTGGAGCTGTGAAGCATTTATGCTAACCACCATGCTACCGTGCTGCCCACTTGCTACCATGCTGCCCACATGTGTTGAGCCTGTACCTCGTATTAGATCACGTGTAGTTGCGCGGCTCTACCCATAGGGGGAGATGAGGAGCTTGTACTGGGCTCCACCCTTGGCTCCGCCCATGGCTCCACCCATGGCTCCTCCCCTTAACCGGAAGTATAAAGGTTGATGTTGTGAGCCTGCCTGCCAGTTCATCTGGAGTTCATCTCGTCACAGGCAGGCTCTGTTGTAAGACGATTAAAACAACTATTCACTTCTAACCACGTGTCACGTGAATTGATGGTCTCATCAATTTAATCGTCTTAAGAAACAGTAAGGAACGACTCTTGAGGGAATCAGCCCTCAAACCTGATCGACTGGAACTCGACCCACAGGATGCAGAGGCGAAATAAATCTTTTCACACTGGCTCCGATGTTTTACGGCCTACCTTGGCTGAAGCAAGCACCACGGAAACTACGGAGGAGCAGAAACTCAGCCTACTGCACGCAAGGGTAAGCCATCGTATATCTGCTCAGCTTAATTGTACCGGCTCATATACAGAGGCCCTGGCCATACTCGACAGAATGTACGTGATGCCCGTCAATGAGGTCTACATGCTCCACGTTCTTACTACTCACCGCCAGCGCCCCACAGAATCGCTAGAAGAATTTCTAAGAGACTTACAAGCCTTATTCCGGAACTATAATTACCAAGCTGTAAATGCTGCAGAACATAGGGAACTTGCTGTCCGCGATGTCTTTGTTGCAGGCCTCAGATCCAATTACGTGCGCCAGCGACTGCTTGAGAAGGGGGCCCAAAATTTAGAAGACACAGTTGAACTTGCTACTACTATGGAGATCTCGTTTCGCAGCCTCACCTCATTCCCCGCGGACTTCGCGACCCCATCATGGGCCCCCGACCAGCGACTGCCCCAGGCCTGCGCCACGCGGCCACCCAGCCACTATGCTGCTCCAGCCTGCCACTTTTGTGGCCAGCCCCAGCACCCGCGGCAGCACTGCCCGGCCCGCAACGCGACCTGCAGCAGCTGTGGTCGTAAAGGACACTATGCCAGAGTGTGTCTGGCGAAGAAAGCCCCAGCCTCTAACCCCCCCGCAGCTCAGAGCACTCGTTCCCAGAATTCGCAGGCCCGCAGGCCCGTAACGCTGCGGCCTATACCTCGACTCTGCCCCCACCCACCACGTGCGACCCATGGGGGCCGCCATCTTGGCGGACCTCCACCACGTGGCCGACCACGTGTGACTCATGGGGGCTGCCATCTTGGACGCCATCTTCCTCGCCGCCCGCCACGTGTGATACACGGGGGAGGCCATCTTGGGCTCCATCCTCTCCAAACTCAGAAACTCTGATCGAAGACTGCGACCTCAGCGGGCATTCACCACGGGGCCACCCCAGCACAGCTGACTGAGCCGCCAACTACCCGCAACTCGGCGCAGTCACGTTGGACCAGTCGTGTTCGAAACACCTCCGCAGCTCAATGATGACCGTGCAAGTCAACAGGTACAGTACACCGTGCCTCTTAGACTCCGGGAGCACCGAGAGCTTCGTACACCCAGATCTGGTAAGACGCTGTTCGCTCCCTGTTTTTCCTGCATGGCAAACTATCTCCCTCGCTTCGGGCTCCCACTCTGTTCACCTTCAAGGGCGCACCGTGGCGACCCTGATGATCCAAGGTGCTAGCTACTCTAATTTCCAACTATACGTCCTGCCTGAACTCTGCGCCCCACTCTCACTGGGACTCGATTTCCAGTGCAACCTCAAGAGTCTCACCCTCAGCTTCGGCAGACCCCTACCCCACTCACCATCTGCAGCCCAGCCACGCTGCGAATCTCCCCCCCTCCACTCTTTGCTAACCTCACACCGGACTGCAAACCCATAGCCACTCGCAGCAGGCGGTACAGCCTGCAGGACAGGGTGTTTATCAGAACCGAGGTCCAGAGGCTCCTACGTGAGGGGATCATAGAGGCCAGTAACAGCCCCTGGAGAGCTCAGGTGGTGGTCGTCAAGACCGGAGAAAAATTCCGCATGGTCGTAGATTACAGTCAGACCATTAATCAGTTTACGCTCCTCGATGCGTACCCCCTCCCCAGGATTGCAGACATGGTGAATCAGATCGGCCAGTATCGTATTTTCTCCACGGTGGATCTGAAGTCTGCATACCACCAGCTCCCAATCCGCCCGGAGGACCGCCACTACATGGCGTTCAAGGCCAATGGCCGCCTCTTTCATTTCCTCCGGGTCCCCTTTGGCGTCACAAACGGAGTCTCGGTGTTCCAACGAGCAATGGACCGAATGGTGGACCAGTACGGACTGCGGGCCATGTTTCCGTATTTGGATAAAGTCACCATCTGCGGCTATGACCAGCAGGACCACGATGCCAACCTCCATCGATTTCTCCAGACGGCCCAGAAACTCAACCTCACTTACAACATGGAGAAATGCGTTTTCCGCACAACCAGGTTAGCTATACTCGGCTATGTCGTGTAAAACGGAGTCCTGGGCCCCGACCCGGACCGTATGCGCCCCCTCTTAGAACTCCCTCTCCCTCATTGTGCCAGGGCCCTCAAACGGTGCCTGGGATTCTTTTCATATTATGCCCAGTGGCTCCCTCAATCTGCGGACAAAGCCCGCCCACTATTTAAGGCCACACTTTTTCCTCTGTCAGCTGAGGCTCACCAGGCCTTCAACTGCATCAAGAGGGACATTGCCAAAGCGGCTATGCCGGCGGTGGATGAATCCGTCCCCTTTCAGGTTGATGCCTCAGAGGTCGCTCTTGCAGCCACATTAAATCAGGCAGGGAGACCAGTTGCATTTTTCTCCCAAACCCTCTCCGCTTCGGAACTTCGACACTCCTCGGTCGAAAAGGAAGCACAAGCCATTGTGGAGGCACTACCTCGGAGGTAGAAGGTTCACCCTCATCACAGACCAAAGATCGGTTGCCTTCATGTTTGACAACTCGCAAAGGGGCAAAATTAAAAATGATAAAATCCTGAGGTGGAGGATCGAGCTCTCCACCTACAAATACGACATTATGTATCGACTGGGGAAACTCAACGAGCCCCCAGATGCCCTGTCCCATGGCACGTGCGCCAGCACGCAGAGCGACCGCCTGAAAGCCATCCACAATGACCTTTGCCACCTGGGAAACCCGGCTCGCCCACTACGTTAAAGCCCAAAATCTACCTTTCTCCACTAAGGAGGTAAAAGCAATCACCAGGGATTGCCCGATCAGCGCGGAGTGCAAACCGCATGTCTATAGACCAGAAAAGGCCCACCTGGTAAAGGCTTCCCGGCCCTTTGAAATCGATAGCGAGGCGTTCAAAGGGCCACTCCCCTCAACTTACCGGAATGTGTACTTCCTGAACGTCATCGACGAGTTCTCCCGCTTCCCTTTTGCTATCCCGTGCCCCGATATGACCTCCCACACAGTCATTAGGGCCTGCATAGTATCTTCACCCTGTTTGGTTTCCCCAGCTACGTACACAGCGACCGGGATTCGTCCTTTATGAGCGACGAGCTGCGTCAGTACCTGCTCGACAAGGGCATCGCCTCGAGCAGGACTACCAGCTATAACCCCAGGGGGAACGGGCAGGTGGAGAGGGAGAATGCGACGGTCTGGAAGACCGTCCTACTGACCCTCCGGTCCAGGAATCTCCCGACCTCCCATTGGCAGGAAGTCCTCCCAGACGCGCTCCACGCTATCAGGTCCCTCTTATGTACCGCCACCAACCAGACCCCTCACGAGCGACTCTTTGTTTTTTTCCAGGGGCACTACCACGGGGGCTTCGCTCCCAGCATGGTTGAAGACACCGGGCCCAGTACTCCTCCGGAAGCACATCAGGGCACACAAAACTGACCCACTCGTAGAAAAAGTGCTTCTACTACACTCAAACCACCAATACGCCTTCACAGAGTACCCTGACGGCCGTCAGGACACCGTATCCCTCCGGGACCTAGCGCCTGCAGGATCAAACCCCACCACTACCACCGCCGAGGTACCCCTCACACTTCACCCCACACAACTCGCCGCGCCCCACGCCCCCGCACCGACCAGTTCGCTACACATGTCCCGCGCACCTGCACCCACAAGCTTCCAGCGCCCCCCACTCCCCAGTCGAACCAGACGGGTACGAAGCTCGGACAGAATCACCCCCGGAGTCCGCCATCGTACCCCAACCGACCGTGATCATCCAGCCACCAGAAGGGGCTGCAATCCCGGTGCTCCGCCGATCACAACGGACAACTCGTCCACCGGACAGACTCAATTTGTAAACCATCATCCCCGCCGGACTTGATTTTTTTCACAGGGGGTGAATGTGGTGAATTATAAATACTAATAATCCACACTGTATTGTACAACATGTGTTGAGCCTGTACCTCGTATTAGATCACATCCATATTGAGTGGATCGTGGTCAGAGATAACGATCGCGGAGTATTCTGTTCCCATGATCGCTGGGTACCCCCGAACAAAGGGAAGGGAAACCCCGGAGTGCAGGGGCATATCCACCAGGTAAGTATGGGTGATCCCGCAGGACCAGGGGGGTTCAGAAACCCCCCACCAGGATTGTTACCTGGAAGGTAAGGGGAATCAACGGCTCAGTGAAAAAATTCAGAGTCTTCACCCACCTAAGAAGCCTAAAAACAGATATAATCTACCTACAAGAGACGCACCTGAGGGAGAAGGACTGACTGCTGGTAAGGAAGAGCTGGGTGGGACAGACATACCACTCATGCTACGGGACGAGGGCTAGGGGGGGTAGCAATATTAATTAGCAAGATGACGAGGTTTATGGAAACCAAGACAGTTACAGACCCAGGGGGACGGTACGTCATGGTCAGTGGTGTCCTGAAAGGGAAACCGGTCGTACTGGTAACTTAGTACACTCCCAACTGGGACGACACAGAATTCATAAAGAGGATCTTCTACGAACACAGAGACAAGGCTGGCCGCCTATTGGCTCACCAGCTGAGGCAGACTGGTAACAGAACCAAAGGAGAAGATCGGGCATTTGAGACCTTCTACCGGGGACTGTACACCTCCGAGCCCCCCAACGGGAGCGCGGGGATTAAATAGTTCCTAGACGGAATGGAGCTACCAGTTCTTGGGGGAAGACAGAAGGGGGGAGTTGGAAGCACCTGGGAGAAATCATGGAGAGCATCAGCTCCATGCAGGCGGGGAAGGCACCGGGACCCGGCTGGTTCCCGGCAGACTTCTACAAAAAATCTGCACCAGTCCAAGCCCCACACCTAAGGGACATACTCGCAGACTCACTGGCAAGGGTCACCCTGACCCCCATTCTAGCACAGGCCACAATTTCACTGATACCCAAAAAAGATAAAGACCTGACAGAATGTGGATCATACAGACCCATTTCACTGCCGAACGTGGATGTGAAAATACTCGCAAAGGTCCCGGCCGAAAGGCTGGAGGGCTGCGTACCGAAGGTGATCGTAGAGGACCAAACAGGCTTTGTCAAGGGTAGGCAGCTCACAGCGAACATCAGGCGGCTGCTGAACGTAATAATGAGCCCCCCCCCCCCCCCCCCCCCCCCACCCCCGAGGAGTGAACACCAGAGGTGATCATCTCTCTGGACACAGAAAAGGCCTTCGACAGAATCGAATGGAACTACCGCCTCGAGGTACTGGAACGGTTTGGGCTAGGAGCGGGGTTCACCACTTGGGTGAGGCTCCTGTACAACCCTCCTTAAGCGAGCGTCCAAACTAACCACCAGCTCTGAATACTTCCAGCTGCAGAGAGGAACAAAACAAGGCTGCCCCCCTGTCCCCACTCTTGTTCGCACAAGTGATTGAACAACCTGGCGATAGCCCTGTGGGACGCGAATAGCTGGAAGGGAATCCGGAGAGGAGACAGGGAGCACAGAGTCTCACTCTATGCAGATGACCTGCTCCTCTATGTCTCGAAGCCACAGGAGGGACTGAAGGCACAGATCCACAAGTGGGACCAGACCTGCCTGGTGGAGAATGTAAGAAAAGACCTTAAAAGGTGGGGCTCACTCCTACTCTCCCTGGCCGGGGAGAGTGCAGATGATCAAGATGAAGGTACTGCTAAGGTTCCTCTGTTTGTTTAGATCCATACCGATCTTCATCCCCAAGGCCTTTTTCCGAAACATGGACAGTCTAATCATGGTGTTTGTGTGGGGGGGGTAAGAACCCGAGAATTCCCAAACAGACACTGCAAAGAAGGAAAATTAAAAGGGGTTTGGCTTTACCAAACCTACAATAATACCACTGGGCAGCAACGGCAGAAAGAGTGAGGAGATGGGTACAAGAACCCGACACAGATTGGGTACAAACGGAGGAGGCCTCCTGTAAAGGAACGACCCTCCGGGCCCTGACCACAGCAGCACTCCCATCCTCCTCAACAAGGTACACAACGAGCCCAGTGGTAGCAGCCACACTGAGAACGTGGACCCAGCTGAACCAAAATGTCACCCATGACCCCTATATGCAGCAATCACAGATTCCCTCCAGCCATGCTAGATACCACCTTCAAAAGATGGAGGCGGGACATAGGACACAGACCAGCGACACTGGACGAACTGACGAGGAAGTGGAAACTAGCAAAAGGACAGGAAATGAGACACCTCCAAATAAAACACTTCCTCCGCAAAGAGACAGTAGGGTACCCCGGGGCCCCAGAAACCACACTACTAGAGAACCTGATAGGCACAAGCAACAAGAGAAGGGGGGTTATGTGGGAAGATATATGGACAGCTACTGGACAGAGCCTGAACACCACTGGACAGGACCAGACAAAAATGGGAGGATGAACTGGGGACGAAGGTTGGGTGGGGACTCTGGAGCAAAGCACTGAGCAGGGTGAACTCCATCTCCTCCTGCACAAGGATCAGCCTAATGCAGCTCAAAGTGATGCACAAAGCCCACCTGACGAGAACCTGAATGAGCAGCTTCTTCCCAGAGGTGGAGGATAAATGTGAACAGTGCCAGAGGGGCCCGGCCAACCGCACCCACATGTTCTGGCTTGTCCCAAACTTTGTGGGTTCTGGGCAGCCTTCTCCGAGGCAATCTCCAAGATTGTGGGGGTGAGGGTGAAGCCATGCCTGATAGTGGCAATCTTCGGGATATCGGAGCAGCCAGAACTGCACATCGGGAATGGGGCCACGCACTTGCTTTTTCTTCCCTAATCACAGGCCGGACAATCCTGCTGGTGATGGGCAGCACTTCTCACAGCTGCAGACTGGCTCGCTGACCTCTTGGAATTTCTCCACCTGGAGAAGATTAAGTACGCCATCTGTGGTTCAGACAAAGGCTTCCTGGATACTTGGGGGCAGTTTGTCGGCCTGTTCCAAAACCTGTTCGAGGCCAGCTTCGAGGAGTAAGCTAAGAATAAAAAGAAACAAGATAGATGAGGAACCAGAAGACTGCACAACGCAGTTGGCGGGGGGGGGGGGGGGGGTGAGGAAAACAGAAGGAAGGTGGGGAAACCACAAGAGAAGAGGGGAGGGCTAACCCCCCTGTTTCTTTCTTTTCCCCGGAAAATAAAATAAAAACACAGCTGAAGCCAAGCAAAGGGGGGGGGGGGGGGGGGGGGGGGGGCAAGAAAAATGTGATGTTTTTATAGGCAACTGTTTATGATTATGAGAAATGCCAATAAAAAGAGTTAAAACAAAAAAAAGGGGGGATGAGGTTTTGAAAACAGATTTTGAGTGTGAGGAAAAAAAAATGTCATTTTAAAAGCAAGACCTCATATGTTTTTCGCAGGTTACTCTCAATGCCATATACTAGCAACCAAAGGAGTAGGAGCAGTAAGCGAATGAATGTAAGGCAAGAGAAATGGTGTAGGAAAGAGGGCATTAGATTTCTGAGGCATTGGGACCAGCTCTGGGGCAGGTGGGACCTGTACATGATGGACTGGTTGCACCATAGCAGTACTGGATCTAACATTCGCGCAAGGAGATTTGCTGGGGACGGTTTAAACTAGCTTGGCAGAGGGAGCTCATAGTGGAGACAAGCAAAACTGGTAACACCAATGGGAAAGTAGTAAGTAAAATTAGAAAGTGGACAAAGCAAAGGCAACCATCCAGTAGGACCAAACTACAAAATAATGTTAAGACGACAAAATTAAGAGCACTCTGTACGAATGCATGTTCTCAACAAGATAGGTAATTTGAAGGTATAAGTAGAAGTAAGCAGTGATGATATGAATTGTCATTACGGAGATATGGCTACAGAGTGCTCAAAACTTGGACCCGGCCCATTTGTATTTATTTCCATGCTCCTGCTGGCGTGCAGCGTGGAACTCATTCACGTCACCAGCAAGGGATTAGAGCATGGTGTTCAGGTCGGCGCCGGACGCCAATCCTGATTTTGTCCCGATGCCTGATTCGCCGTCCATAAAACATGAAGGAACAGAGTCATAGGACCACTCATTTGTTTTAACAAGTACAAAAAAATTATTAAACGTGAAAACATTGGATCTTAACACAATACTCCTTTACTCCCCCTTTTGGTTAACAAATCCACACAGGATTTAATGATTAACATGGATTATAAAGTACATCTTAAGCTACAATGGTCTCATTAACACAAAAATTCCCTTTGAAGCACACAAGATGACTTCTCTCTCAACCCAAGTGTACGTCTGTGAATTTTCGCCTCAAAATCCCCCCAGATGATTCTTTTTTTAAAAAATATATTTTATTCTCCTCCTTTTTTACATTTTCTCCCAAATTTACACCCACCAACAATAAAGAATAATCAGTAACAAACATGTCAATCACCATATCAATAACAACGATCCCATCCTCCCGCCAAACCCCAAACATTAGCACGCATGTTTACATAAACAAATGACAAAAAGGAATCAGGAATCAACCATAGTCACCCTTAATATATACAGCCCCCCCATCCCCCCAACATTCCCACCCAACCCCCCACCCCCCCAACTAATGTTCGATGTTATCCAGTTCTTGAAAGTGCATAATGGATAATGCCCATGAATTGTAGAACCCCTCCATCCTTCCCCTCAGTTCAAACTTAACCTTCTCAAGAGTCAAGAATTCCAACAGGTCCCCCTGCCACGCCAGGGCACAGGGTGGAGAGGCTGCTCTCCAACCCAACAGGATCCACCTTCGGGCAATCAACGAGACGAAGGCTACGATATCTGCCTCCGCACCCGTTTCCAACCCTGGCTGGTCCGACACCCCGAATATGGCCTCCCTGGGACCCGGGTCCAGTTTCACGTGCACAACCTCCTTCCAGTAATCCTCCAGCTTTGGACAGGACCAAAACATAGGAACGTGATTAGCGCCCCCCCCCCCACCCCCCCCCCCCCCCCCCCCCCCCCCCCCCCCCCCCCGCAACACTCACACGCATCTTCTACACCTTCAAAGAATCGGCTCATCCTGTCCCTCACAAGGTGTGCTCTGTATACCACCTTCAGCTGTATCAGCCCCAACCTCGCGCACGAGGTGGAGGCATTTACTCTCCGGACACCTCACAGCAGAACCCGTCCTCCATAACCTCTCCCAACTCTTCCTCTTTGTTTTGATCCCTTCCAGTGGTGCCTTCTCCTCTTCCAAAATAGCTCCGTAAACCGCTAAAACTACCCCCTTCTCCAGTCCCCCTGTCATCAGCACCTCCTCCAGCAATGTGGAGGCCGGTTCCACCGGGTAGCTCGGTATCTCCTTTCTGGAAAAATCTCGAACCTGCATGTATCTGAACACTTTCCCCCGCTCCAGCCCATACTTCGCTTGCAGCTCCTTCAGTCCTGCAAACCGACCCATAAGAAACAAATCTTTTCATTTCTCAATCCCCTTCTCCTCCCATTTCCGAAAATTTCCATCCCTCCTCCCTGGCTCAAATCTGTGGTTCCCCTGAATCGGCATTTCCCTTGACCCTGCCCCCAACCCAAAGTGTTGGCAAAACTGCCTCCAAATTCTCAATGAAGCTATTATTACCGGACTCCCGGAGTATTTCTCCGGAGCTATCGGGAGCGGCGCTGTTGCTAGTGCTTTCAGTCCCGACCCCCAGCACAAACTCTCCTCCATTCTGACCCACTGGGAATCAACCCCTCTGACCCAGCTCCGCACCTTCTCCATATTTGCCTCCCAGTAGTAGTACACAGTTTCAGAAGACCCAAACCTCCTGCCTGCCTTCCCCGCTGTAGCAGCACCTTTCTCACTCTGGCCACCTTCCCTCCCCATATGAAGGAGGTAATCCTTCCCTCAATCTCTCTGAATAAAGCCTATGGCAGGAAAATTGGTAGGCATTGAAAAATAAACAGAAATCGTGGCAATGCATTGATTTTAACCGCCTGTACCCGACCTGCCAGTGACAGAGAGAGACCATCCCACCTTGCCAGATCAGCTTTCACTCTCCCCACCAAACTAGAGACGTTGTACCTACGAAGCCCCATCCACTCACAGGCAACCTGCACCCCCAAATACCTAAAGTGAGTCCCTGCCCTACGGAATGGCAGCCCCCCCACCCCTGCCCCCACCCCCGGCCGAGGCACCACAAAATACTCACTCTTGTCTAGATTCAGCTTATACCCCGAGAAAGACCCAAATACTCGAAGCAGCTCCAATATTCCCCCTATCGACACACTCGGTTCCGACATGCATAAAAGCAAGTCGTCGGCATACAAGGACACCCTATGCTCTATTCCCCCCGCACTATTCCTTTCCGCACTATTCCTTTCCATGCTCCCGAACTCCCTCAGGTGATTCTTAGTCTGTGAGCCACCTTGTCTCACCGAACTCTGGCTTTGACACGAGTGATTTCAAATTCCGCTTTCCAAAGCTACGATATCACACCTTCTTTTAAATTATGCTTTCCCTCCACTTCTTCCATCATGGTTTTGCTTCCAGGTTTTACATCTCTCCATTCCAATTTACTCTGTCTTGAAGGCTTTTACACAAACTCCCAAGGTTCAGCTACTGATTTCCACAATTACTTCAAATAATATCTCTTAAACTGTAGTAATTTCTCACAAAACCGCAGCATTATTGCAGATATCTTCCTGGCCTCTAACAATCCAATGCATTTTCAACTCTGACTTCACTGAACAGTCGCAAAAAGTTGGTTTGCAGATGCAGCAGGTCATTAAGAAGGCAAATGGAATTTTGCCCTTCATTGCTGTTGGGATGGAGTTTAAAAACAGGGTGGTTAGGTTGCAACTGTATAGGGTGCTGGTGAGGCCACACCTAGAGTACTGTGTCCAGTATTGGTCTCCTGACTTGAGAAAGGATGTAATGGCACTGGAGGAGGTGCAGAGGAGATTCCCTAGGTTGATTCCAGAGATGAGAGGATTGGCTTGAGGAGAGACTGAGTAGACTGGGACTATGCTCATTGGAATTTAGAAGAATGAGGGGGGAGGGGATCTTATAGAAACATAGAAAATTTTAAAGGGAATAGATTAGAAGCAGGGAGGTTGTTTCCACTGGCGGGTGAAACTAGTATTAGGGGGCATAGCCTCAAAATGAGGGGGAGCAGATTTAGGACTGTAATTGTGGGGAAACTTCTTCACCCAAAGGGTTGTGAATCTGTGGAATTCCCTGCCCAGCGAAGCAGTTGAGTCTACCTTGTTAAATGTTTTTAAGGCAAAGATCAATAGATTTTTGAAGTGTAAAAGAATTCAGGGTCATTGTGAGCGGGCCAGGTAACTGGAGCTGAGCCCACAAAAATATCAGCCATGATCTTATTGAATGGCGGAGCAGGCTCGAAGGGCCAGATGACCTACTCCTGCTGCAAGTTCTTATGTAATATGTACTGGTTCCCAGTTTCCACTGTTCTGTTAACTCCAGGCATCTTAGAAACTTTTCTTTATTTCTCTAGATTCCTTAAGTAGCTGGACTTTTAGACATCCAGCATCTGTTTCCTCAATCATTACTCCATGGTATGTTTTTTCTTCTAGCAAGGCTGAGAGAGGCCGTCTAAAACTAACTGCGTCCAGCAGAGGTGTGAGAGCTGCTATCTCTTTCACTACCTATCTCCAACTGCAATCATAGAATCAGAGTCATAGATGTTTACAGCATGGAAACAGGTCCTTCGGCCCAGTTGGTCCATGCCACCCAGTTTATATCACTAAGCTAGACCCACTTGCCTGCATCTGACCCATATCCCTCTATACCCACCCTGTTCATGTAACTGTCTAACTTTTTTAAAAAAGGACAAAATTGTACACGCCTCTACCACTGCCTCTGGAAGCCCGTTCCAGATGCTCACCACCCTCTGTGTGCAGAAATTTCCCCTCTGGTCTCTCTTGTACCTCGCTCCTCTCACCTTAAAACTATGCCCTCTAGTTCTTGACTCCTCTACTATTGGGAAAAAATGTCGACCATCTACCTTATTGATGCTCCTCATTATTTTATAGACCTCTATAAGATCACCCCTAAGCCTCCTACGCTCCAGGGAAAAAAAGTCCCAGCCTACCCAGCCTCTCCTTATAATTCAGATCATCAAGTCCTGGTAGCATCCTTGTAAATCTCTTCTGCACTCTTTCTAGTTTAACAATATCCTTCCTATAATAGGTGGCCAGAACTGAACACAGTATTCCATGTGTGGTCTGACTAATGTCTTGTACAACTTCAACAAGACGTCCCAACTCCTGTATTCAATATTCTGACCAATAAAACCTAGCACGCTGAATGCCTTCACCACCCTGTCCACCTGTGACTCCACCTTCAAGGAGCTATGAACCTGTACCCTAGATCTCTTTGTTCTGTAACACTCCCCAACTCCCTACCATTAACTGAGTAGGTCCTGCCCTGATTTCATTTACCAAAATGCATCACCTCACATTTATCCAAATTAACTCCATCTGTCATTCATCGGCCCACTGGCCCAATTGGTCAAGCTCCTGTTGCAATCTTATATAACCTTCTTCACTATTCACTATGCCACCAATCTTGGTGTCATTTGCAAACTTACTAACCATGCCTCCTACATTCCAAATCATTTATATAGATCACAAGTAACAGTGGACCCAGCACCGATCCCCGAGGCACACCGCTGGTCACATGCCTCCAGTTTGAAAAACAACCCTCCACAACCACCCTTTGGCTTTGGTCGGCAAGCCAATTTTGTATCAAATTGGCTACCTCATCCTGGATTCCGTGAGATTTAACCTTTTGCAACAACCTACCATGCAGTACCTTGTCAAGGGCCTTGCTAAAGTCCATGTAGACGACGTCGACTGTACTGCCCTCATCTACCTTCTTGGTTTGCCCTTCAAAAAATGCAATCAAATGCCTGGGACATGACTTTCCCCTAACAAAGCAATGCAAACTTCCCTAATTAGCCCTTACCTGTCTGAATGCCTGTAGGTCCTGTCCCTCAGAAAATCTTCTAACAACTTACCCACCACAGAAGTAAGACTCACCAGTCGGTAGTTCCCTGGCTTATCCCTACAGCCCTTCTTAAACAAGGGCACGATATTTGCTACCCTCCAATCTTCAGGCACCTCTCCTGTGACTGTCGATTTAAATATCTCAGCTAGGGGGCCGGCAATTTCCTCCCTAGCCTCCCACAATGTCCTGGGATATATTTCATCAGGTCCCGGGGGTTTTTCTAAATTGATGCACTTTAATACCTCCAGCACCTCCTTCTCAAGACATCATTTTTTATTTCCCCAATTTCCCTAACATTCGTGCCTTTCTCAACAGTAAATACAGACGAGAAATATTAATTTAGGATCGCTCCCATCCCTTGTGGATCCGCACATAGATGGCCCTGTTTATCCTTAAGAGGCCCTGCCCTCTCCCTAGTCACTCTTTTACCTTTTATGTATCTGTAAAAGCTCTTTGAATTTTCCTTTGCCTTATCTGCCAAGACAATCTCATGTCCCCTTTTTGCCCTCCTGACTTCTCTCTTAACTCTGCTCCGACAAGCCCTGTACTCTTCAAGGTATCCAGGATTCCCTTTTTCTACCTGCCTTACCCTTCACTCTAAGAGGAATGTGCTCACCCTGAATGGTAGTTAACACACTTTTGAAAGACTCCCACTTACCAGCTATCCCCTTCCTGTAAACAGGCTCCCCCAATCAACCTTTGAAAGTTCCTGCCGAATACCATCGAAATTGGCCTTTCCCCAATTTAGACTTTTAACTTTTGGGCTAGAACTATCATTCTCCATAGCTATTTTAAAACTAATGGAATTATGGATACTGGTCCCAAAGTGATCCCTCACTAACAGTTCGGTCACCTACTCTTCCTTATTCCCAAAGAGATCAGGTTTTGCCCCCTCTAAAGTTGGGCCATCCACATATGAATGAGGAATTTTTCGTGAATAGACTCGACAAATTTTTCTCCATCCAAACCCCTAGTGCTATGGCTGTCCCAGTTAATGTTGGGAAAGTAAAATCCCCAACTATTACCATCCTATTTTTCCAGCAGCTATCTGTAATCTCCTTACATATTTGCTTCTTTATTTCCAGCTGACTATTTGGGGGCCAGTGGGCGAACCCTTGGATATATCCTCTCTGTACTGCTGTGATGTTGGCCCTAATCGAAAACGCAACTTCCCCTCCTATTTCCTGGTCTATCTTTCCTATAGCATCTGTACCCTGGAACATTGAGGTGCCAGTCCTGCCCCTCCTTTAGCTATGTTTCAGCAATAGCCATAATATCCCAGTCCCATGTACCTATCCATGCCCTGAGTTCACCTGCCTTGCACGTTAGGCCTCTTGCATTGCAATAAATGCAGTTCAATCGGTTTCTCTGCCTTCCACTTTTCTCCTTACTGCCTTTTGTTTCTATCCCTTCTTTACTACCCTCTGACTGCCTGAATTGGTTCCTATCCCCCGCCACATTAGTTTAAACCCTCCCCAACAGCGCTAGCAAACAACCCACCGAGGACATTGGTTCTAGTCCTGCCCAGGTGTCGACCGTCCAATTTGTAATGGTCCCACCTCCCCCAGAAACGGTTCTAATGTGAATCTCTCCCTCCTGCACCATCTCTCAAGCCACGCATTCATCCTATCATGTCATTCCTACTCTGACTAGCGCATGGCACTGCTAGTAATCCCGAGATTACTACATTTGAGGTCCTAATTTTTAGTTTGGCTCCTAACTCCCTAAATCCAGCATGGAGGACCTCATCTCGTTTTGTACCTATATTGTTGGTGCCTATATGCACCCGGGAGGCAACATACCTTTCTGAAGGCTTGTTTGCATCCGCAGAAACACCTGTCTACTCCCCTTACAATCGAATCCCCGATCACTATAGCTCTACCACTTTTTCCTGCCCTCCTGTGCAGCACAGCCATCCAGGGTGCCATGAACCTGGCTACCGTCACCTTCCCTCGGTGAGCCATTTCCCCAACAGTATCCAAAACGGTATTTGATTTGATATTTATTGTCACATGTACCGAAGTACAGTGAAAGGTATTTTTCTGCAGCCGAGGGAACGTACACAATACATACATAGTAGACAAAGATAATAATCAACAGAGAACATTGACAAATGGTACATCAACAAACAATGACTGGTTACAGTGCGGAACAAGGGGCCAAACAAAGCAAATACATGAGCAAGAGCAGCATAGGACGTCATGAATAGCGTTTACAGGGAAAGAAGCCTCCCATTTCAGACGGAGATGAGGAGAATTTTTTCTGAGGGCTGAGAGTCTTTGGAACACTTCCCCAGAGAACATCCGAGGCAGGGTCAGTGAATATTTTTAAGGAAAAGGTAGATGGATTCTTGACGAACAAGGGAGCCAAATGGTATTGAGGATAGGTAAGCATGTGGAGTTGAGGCCGCAATTAGATCAGCGAAGATCATATTGAATGGCTTCAATTCCCAACTCCTGCTCCTAAATCATATGTCCAAGGGCATCACAGTAGCATAGTTGTTAGCACAGTGCTTCACAGCTCCAGGATCCCAGGTTCGATTCCCAGCAGGGTCACTATCTGTGCGAAGTTTGCACATTCTCCCCTTGTGTGCGTGGGTTTCCTCCAGGTGCTCTGGTTTCCTCCCACAGTCCGAAGATGTGCCGGTTAGGTGGATTGGTCAAGCTAAATTGCCCTTAGTGTCCAAAAAATGTTAAGTGGGGTATACTGGATTACAGGGATAGGGTAGATACGTGGGCTTCAGTAGGGTTCTCTTTTTAAGGGCCGGTGCAGACTCAATGGGCCGAACGGCCTCCTTCTGCACTGTAAATTCTATGATTCTAGAAAACAGATCAGTCTGAGGGGGAGTTGTTGAGGCGTCTTGTAGCTGTGGGGAAGCTGTTCCTATGTCTGGATGTGCAGGGGGTCAGACTCCTGTACCTGCCTGATAGAAGGGTCTGGAAGAAGGCAATGCCTGGGTGGGAGGGGTCTCTGATAATGCTGTCTGCCTTCCTGAGGCAGCGGGAGGTATATACAGATTCAATGTGGGGATGGCAAGCTGGGATGAGTTCAACACACTATGCAGTTTCTTGCGATCTTGGACCGAGCAGTTGCCAGACCAGGTTGTGATGCAGTCAGATAGGATGCTCTCTATCGCACATCTGCCGAAGTTTGTGAGAGTCAATGCCAAATTTCTTTAGCTTCTGTAGGAAGCAAAGACATTGTTGGGCTTTCTTGACTGTTGCATCAACGTGAATGGTCCAGGGCAGACTGTTGGTGATGGTGACCCCCAGGAACTTAAAGCTATCAACCATCTTCATTTCAGAGCCATTGATGCAGATGGGAGTGTGTGTTGTGCTACACTTCCTTAAGTCGATGATCAGTTCCTTGGTCTTTCCGACATTTAGAAATTTGGAAGGCAAGGATCCAGCTGCAGGAGGGGGGGGGGGGGGGGGGGGGGGTGACAAGTCCAAGATTGCAGTTTGGTTATTCGTCGTGTCAGAATAATGGTATTGAAGGTGGAGCTATAATCGATGAACAGCAGCCTTACATAGGTGTCCTTATTGTTGAGGTGTTCAAGTGTTGATTGTAGAGCCAGGGAGATACCATCTGCTGTGGACCGGTTGCGATGATAAGCAAACTGCAATGGGTCGAGACCGTCCGAGAGGCTGGCAGTGATCCGTCTCATGACTAGCCACTCAAAGCATTTCATGATAACAGGTCTTTGGAGGGAGATGACTGCAGGGAATGCCTGCAATTCTTTCTTATTCTTCCTCTGCCGGTTAGTCACCCATTTCCTATCTCCCTCAGTACTCTTTATCTGCAGTATGCCCAACTCGCTAAACGTACTACCCACAACTTCCTCAGCATTGTGGATGCTCCAAAGTGAGTCCATCCGCAGTTCCGGAGCAGTCATGCAGGAGCTGCAGCTGGACACACTTCTTGCACGTGAAGGAGCCAGGTACAGATGACGTGTCCCTGAACTACCACATTGCACAAGAGGAGCATGACAGGGGTCTGGATCTCCTGCCATGTCTTAACCTTAAGTTAACTTGTGCAACTACAATGCCAAAAAAAATGTTGAAAAGCAAAACTGCTTACTAATCACCACTACTTACCAGATGGATTCAAATTTAGCAGATCCCCTCTTGGCCAATCAAATCTCCGGCTCTCCTCCTGCTCTTTTAAATTCCCGGCTCCCCTCCCGATTTTAAATCTCCGGCTCCCGCCCTCTTTTAAATCTCCGGCTCCTTTCGTCCCGCTCTTTTAAATCTCCACTTCCCCTCCCGCTCTTTTAAATCTCCGGCTCCTCTCACGCTTTTAAATCTACGGCTCCTCTCCCGCTCTTTTTTTCAAATTAACTAAACTAAAATTTAAAACTTCTCTACCTTACAAGGCCCCAGTTGCTAAGCAATGGCCACATACTTCTGCTGGCGTATTTATTCTTCAGCCCTCTCGAAGCACAATGAAAACACAGTTGGAACTTAACCACCCCTCACACATACGAACACCTTCGTCCAAGATTAATCTAACTAGATTTTATTCTTCCAGACACAGGAACATTAAATTAAACCCACTTAAAACTATACCTTATTTCTCAAGTTTACCAATACAAATATAAATCCCTTTGTTTTCCTAACACAAAACCTAAAAACTTGCGACATAGCACCAAGTACAAAATTAAGGCGCATGTGCGAGTGTCTGACACCCCCAACTCTGTTTTTGCTATTTTTCCTGAATCCCTAGCTATTATCTACTAATCAGACTGTACAGGGAATAGGCACTCCTCTCACCAGGCCTTTAATCACTGGTACTTTAATCATTAATGTCAAACCAGAGGGTGTACCTTGAACTTAACACTAACTTTTAACTATACCCAGTCATTGCTGCCTTCCCAGAATCACCGACGTGGTGGCACAGTGGTTAGCACTACTGCCTCACAGGGATCCGGGTTCAATTCCGGCCTTGGGTGACTGTGTAGAGTTTGCACTTTCTCCCCATGTCTGTGTGGGTTTCCTCTGGATGCTCTGGTTTCCTCCCACAGTCCAAAGATGTGGAGGTTAGGTGGGGTTACAGGAATAGAGTAACATGTCGGCTTAGGTTGGGAATTCTTTCAGAGGGTCAGTGCAGACTTGATGGGCCAAATAGTTTCCTGTCACAGCTCAGTAAGATAAATTCCTAGTGGGGAGGTCTGAAATCAGCAGGAGCAATCAGAAGGAAGTATTGTTTTTAACATGTCATGGTTCTGATTCAGTGAGGTGCCAATACATTCAGAAAGAATCGTTCACTTTTTGCAGTATGCGTGTAACTCTTGAGCTGGTAAAACTTTCTTACAAATATAGGTCTCATTTAGAACCCATCCCCTCCCCATTCATATGCATATACATAGATACACACTGATTAACATAAAGACAGATGCTAATCACTTGAGTTCAAATTAATAAATAGCAGAGCTGAAAGAGGTAAATTTGGCCTTACTCTGGGAAGCTGACAGATGGAGAGCGAGAGGCCAATCAGAGACAGGGTTAACCACGAGCACCAGCCAATCAAATGCCATACTGGTTGCGATGCAATTTCAATGAGAAGTGTAGCAGCCAATAAAAAGACACGTTTCAGGAAATAACCGAGGAGTTTAAAGAGCCAGCAAGGAAATAAGAGGTGCATGGGAATGAACAGTACTCATAGGTGGCAGGGCGAGTAGCTTCATCACTCATTCATTCATCATAGGGGTCCTATGCCATGGCAATGATGCTCCGTGCCTAAGAGGGGGATGGGTATGGGACGTCACTCTCATGCTTGGGTGGTGTGCCGGGGGAGGGCACGAAGAGGAGTTGCCACTCTGGGGTCGAGGGGGTTTGCAATGTCCATGGGTGGGGGGTGTGGGGGACTCTCAACCTCACTTTGAGATCTGGGCACCCTTTAAAAATGGCGAACCAATCTCAGAGGAGCTGGTTGTGCCGGTGTCTTTAGTTCCCCACTGCAGAAAAACATTCCAAATGTGTTATTTTTTCAGTGACAAACTCCCCAAGCTGCAAAAAAGATGTTGGGGGAACACTGCTCTGGATCACACCCAAATACCCGGCAGGAATAACCCACAAAACCCACCCAAAATTAAGACAATTGTGCCCTCAGTGTTGGTGTTAAACATTGCATAATAATCAGCAAACACTTCTATGATAGAGAGGTCATTGACAAAACAGATGAAGGTGGCTGGGCCTAGGACACTACCTTCAGGAATTTGCAGCAATATCCTAGGTCTTGATGATTGACCTCCAACAACCAGAACCATTTGACGTTTTGCTAGGTATGACTCATTGCAGTGAAGAGTAACATCCATCGCATCCACCCCGCACCCCCCTCCCACTCACCTCATGAAGTCAGTTCTTTTGTCTATGTTTGGACCAATTCTGTAATAAAGTCTGGAGCCGAATGGCCCTTGCAGAATCTAAAGAGTGTCACTTCAGCAGGTTATTGCTGACCACATGATAGCATGGTCGATGACACCTATCACTTTGCTGATGGTCGCAAGTTGCCGAATGGGGCTGTAAGCGGCTGCTTTGAATCAGTTGTCTTCTGTGGACAGGACATACCTGGGCAAATTTCCACACTGATTGGGAATTGCAAAAATGGTACTTTGGGTAAGGCACGGTGGGCCTACAAATTCTACCTCTGCATGAATTAGTCTGCCCAAAAAGAGCATATTTAAATAGAACTTAAATAAAAAAACACCTGTAGACTTGATGGTATGGAAGCAAATGGAAAGTCTGATAATGAATAGCAATTGAACATTAGTCTTTGTACCATCACCAGCATTATTAATGAAATCATGAAGGTAGCACAGTATCTGTAATGCAAGCCAATGCTACTGCAAAAGAAAAAAAACTACACTTACACGGTATAAACTTTTATTGTGAAAAATATGACAGCTTCTTTTTAAAGTGATAACAGAGTACCCCGCAATTTCCACAACCACTGTGATACCATACCATGGCTATTACAGAATCCCCATCTCTTTTTGCATACTGGTAGACTAAAATTTTAAAAATCTATCGCAAACTATTGAAGCATTTGGTGGTTAATATTTCACTCTGAACACAAATACATACAAAATGCTTCACTATCTGTACCCTACGCTTATTCTATTTAATTGACAAAATAAAATCCTGGTATTCGTAAACAATTACATTAAATAACCCATTATAATGTTCCCACTTGCTCAATGCTTCATCTAGCAAAATCCTGGACAATGGACATAAATGTGTTAAAATTAACTTGAAATGTTGCAGACATTAAAGTGAGCATGGGAGAAAGTACACTACAGAATTTTGTAAGGAACCATTTGAACCCAAGTTAAATAAATAAGTGTGTGCAGCATTAATATGTGATTCTATTTCAAATCTGAAATCACCTCAATTTCTACTTCAAATTCTGGTAATTGCCACAATGCAGGTGAAATGTACCAAAGAAGAGTAATTTGATCTAGGGATGTAATTTATGGAGAGAATATACAAGCACGCTTGAACTTCTTCCACAATCCCAAAGTTTTCTGCTTGAATTTTGTCACTTGACCTTAATTTTCTATAAACACTCAACTACCATTAAAAGCCATCAAGAGTTGCACTGTTACTGAGAGCATTTCTCTCCCACCCCCCAAATAAAAAGTGTAACTTTTTTTCCACAGGACTGGAGCAGTCAGCTTTACTAGAATTCATATTTAATTGCAATATTCAGTATATATTTCATCAGAATAAATTAATTTAAGATACTTATGAAGCCAAATGATTTTACCCAACTGACGACTGAATGTCTTTGTTCAGAAAGGACAGGGGTCCCATAAAAAAACAAAAATGATAAATAAGAACAATGTGCATTCTCATTTGACACAAATTTCTTTAAAATTTTATTTAACATTTGGCAGTAATGCAAGATGTCCCCCCTACAAAATAAAATCTTATTATTCTAAACAAAACACGTACAGTAGTACGCATTCTTAAATTTTTCAAAAGTCAATCTGAAAACATAGATCAGCCTAGGTATCCTGCAGATGTCCAAATCCTGCTAGTTAATCAGAGCTCACCATATTTTGAAATATCAATAGTATATTGCTTCAATAGTACGACACGTTTGTGCAGATATATGTTGATAGAAGCAGTTTCATGCATCTGTAAATGTCCTATTTCTACAAGCAGGATTCTAAAAATGGGAAAGAGTCAATAGTTCAGACATTACATTCCCTGTAAAGCAGAATCATAAAATATTATCCTTATACAAAATATATTTTAAAAATCAGGAAATCAGAAATATTAATGTTGCACTTCATTCAAATATTGTTGAATCATCTGATTTTTAACATTTATAAATACACACATGCAAGCCGATAATCGAGAGAAATTCGGCACAACTGCAATTTTAAGATACTTTAAAATTGAGCTAGCTGAATAATAGCATGATACTGTCCAAGGACTATCTTAAATGAAGTATAAATCTGAAAAGTTCTCTCATCCAGATTAAAACTAACAGAACAATGAAATTATCTACCTGTTTGGCACCACACATCTATAGATATGTTCCAAAATCTTTCCCTGGGAATAATATGAATGTTCTCCACCTACTAAGATTGAATCCAGAGATGTATATAGATGTATGGTCTTGCAAGTGTATTCACTACACAATAATGCTCTAACAGGACATTTTATACCACTAGCAATCACAGATTGCATTCCGTGTAGCAGAATGAGAAATAAACTGCAGTTGCTGCAATTCTACAGCCAGAAATCTTATTTACAACTTTTGACATTCATTTGGCATATCATCCTCGTTTCCAATTGTCGAACTGAAATCTTCAAATTTCCACAACAGTCCTTCAATCTTGGTGAGGTTTCTCTGGAATAACTTTACACTCATACTGCAATTAGAAAGAAAATATAAAGAGATCATGGTTCAAAGGTTGTAGGACACTTGAAGAATATTAATTACAAACACTGTTGTTTCTTCACTTGTAAATTCATTCATAAATTAAATTAGAATGTTAAAACATAGAACAAGAAAATGAAAGCAAAAGCAAAAGCAAAATGCAGCCGATGCTGAAAATTTGTAATAAAATTTGTAAACGCTAGAAATAGCCAGCAGGTCCGGGAGCATCTGTGGAGAGTTCCGTCGCAGGGTCACCAAAGTGAAATGCTAACTCAGCCTCCCTCCACACGTGCTGCCACACGTAAGAAAATTAGCACATTAATGTAATCCCTTCCATAGAGTCTACAACTTTTTTTTTAAATTTAGAGTACCCAATTCACTTTTTCCAATTAAGGGGCAATTTAGCGTGGCCAATCCACCTACCCTGCACATCTTTGGGTTGTAGGGGCAAAACCCATGCAAACACGGAGAATTTGCAAACTCCACACGGACAGTGACCCAGAGCCGGGATCGAACCTGGGACCTCGGCGGCGTGAGGCAGCAATGCTAACCACTGTGCCTCCGTGCTGCCCGAGAGTCTACAACTTAATCCTATTGTGGACTTGACTCTCAACTTCCTGAAGCACCTCGATCTAAATGGTCCAATTACAAAACTTAATAAGATGTGCGGACTGCATATTGTTTATCTTTCCTCACATGTCCATTTTGAAACCTGATCTGCTAGAATCTCTTCAACATGTTACCCAAATGCCCAATTCCTTTAGGGATTTGTGCTCTGTATCATGAGGATGTAGCAAATCTGCTTCCCCAGGGATCTGCACTGAGTTTTCAGTTTTTCACCAACAGCATTATTGACTTGGACAAAATAATTGACAGCTCCTTTATCCAGGTTTAATTAACAAAACACTAAATTAGAAAGCAAAGTGCGGTTATGTGCAGGAAGTTGCAATCGATCACCAACAGACTGAGTGGGCAAAACTATACAGACGCAGTCCAACTTAAGAAAGTACGAGGGCATTCATTCTGGTCCCAAAAAAGACAGATTAGAATATTTTCTTAATGGTGAACAATTAGGAACAATAGAATTTAAGCATCCATGTACACTAAACATAAAATCTAGTGCAGATGTACGAAAAGCAGCTTCCGAACCTGATGTACTACTACTGGGCGGCGAATATGGAGAAGGTGCGGTGCTGGGTCAGAGGGGTTGATTCCCAATGGGTCAGAATGGTGGAGTTTGTGCAGGGGGTCGGGACTGAAAGCACTAGCAATGGCGCCACTCCCGATAGCTCCGGGGAAATACTCAGGGAGCCCGGTAATAATAGCTTAATTGAGAATTCGGAAGCAGTTTCGCCAACACTTCGGGTTGGGGGCAGGGTCAAGGGAAATGCCGATTCGGGGGAACCACAGATTTGAGCCAGGGAGGTGGGATGGAAATTTTCGGAAATGGGAGGAGAAAGGGATTAAGACGCTAAAAGATTCATTTCTTAGGTGTCAGTTTGCTGGACTGAAGGAGCTGCAAGCGAAGTATGGGCTGGAGCAGGGGAAAGTGTTTAGATACATGCAGGTTCAAGATTTTACCAGAAAGGAGATACAAAGCTCCCCAGTGCAACCGGCCTCCACATTGCTGGAGGAGGTGCTGACGACAGAGAGACTGGAGAAGGGGGTAGTATCAGTGGTTTACGGAGCTATTTTAGAAGAGGAGGAATCAAATCAAAGTGGGATGAAGAGTTGGGAGAGGCTATGGAGGAGGGGTTCTGGTGTGAGGTGCTCCAGAGAGTAAATGCCTCCACCTCGTGTGCGAGGTTGGGGCTGATACAGCTAAAGGTGGCATACAGAGCACACCTCATGAGAGCAAGGATGAGCCGATTCTTAAAAAGAGTAGATGTGTGTGAGCGTTGCGGTGGGGCCCCCGCTCATCACGTTCATGTGTTTTGGTCCTGTCCAAAGCTAGAGGATTACTGGAAGGATGTTTTTAGGGTAATTTCCAAGGTGGTGCACGTGAAACTGGACCCAGGTCCCCGGGAGGCCATATTCGGGGCGTCGGACCAGCCAGGGTTGGAAACGGGTGCGGAGGCAGATATCATGGCCTTCGCCTCGTTGATCGCCAGAAGGCGGATCCTGTTGGGATGGAGAGCAGCCTCTCCACCCTGTGCCCTGGCGTGGCGGGGGGACATGTTGGAATTCTTGACTCTTGAGAAGGTTAAGTTTGAACTGAGGGGAAGGACGGAGGCGTTCTACAATTCATGGGCATTATTCATCATGCACATTCAAGAACTGGATAACATCGAACATTAGTTGGGGAAGATGGGTGGGAGGGGGGCTGTGTGTATTAAGGGTGAGCAGAGGTGATTCCCAATTCCTTTGTCATTTGTTTATGTAAACATGCGGGCTAATGTTTAGGGTTTGGTGAGAGGATGGGATCGTTGTTATTGTTATGGGTATGGCATATATGTTGCCGATTATTGTTTATTGTTGGTGGGTGCAAATTTGGGAGAAAATGTGAAAAAGGAGAAAATATTTTTTTAAAAGATGTACAAAAAGTAAAAACGTTAATGGAAAGTTGACTGGGCTAGTCAAAATGGGTTGGTTTAGCTCAGTGGGCTAGACAGCTGGTTTGTGATGCAGAACAAGGCCAAGCCCGTGCCAGCTGAGAATTCTGAATTCTCTGTCTGTGTACCCGAACAGGCGACAGAATGTGGCGACGAAGGGCTTTTCACAGTAACTTCATACTTGTGACAATGAACTGGCCAAGTGTTAGATTTGTTTGTGGGAGAGCACTTTAGAGATAGTGACCACAATTCAGTGTCTTTCACTATTGCAAAGGAGAGGGATAGGGCCATACGGCAGGGCAAGGTTTATAATTGGGGGAGGGGTAATTATGATGCGATTAGGCAAGAATCAGGGAGCATAAGATGGGAACAGAAACTGTCAGGGAAAGGCACAAATGAAAAGTGGAGCTTTTTCAAGGTCAAATACTGCGTGTCCTTGATAGGTATGTCCCTGTCAGGCAGGGAGGAAATGGCTGTGTGAGGGAACCATGGTTCACAAAAGAGGTCTTGTCAAGAGGAAAAAGGAAGAGTAAGCAAGGTTCAGTTGGGTCGCTTGAGGGTTACAAGGTAGCAAGGAATGAGCTAAGAAAAGGGCTTAGGAGAGCTAGGAGGGGGCATGAGAAGTCCTTGGCGAGTCGGATCAAGGAAAACCCCAAGGCTTTTTACTCTTTTGTGAGAAATAAAAGAATGACCAGGGTGAGGGTAGGGCCAGTCAGGAATAGTAGTGGGAACTTGTGCATGGAGTCAGGAGAGATAGGAGAGACGTTGAATGAATACTTTTCTTCATTGTTCACCAAGGAGAGGGGCCATGTTTTTGAGGATGAGTGTGTGATACACACGGGAATGCTGGAGGAGGTAGATTTTCTGAGGAAGGATGTATTAGCAATTTTGAAAAACCTGAGGGTCGACAAGTCCCCTGGGCCAGATGGGATATATCTAAGGATTCTTTAAGAGGCAAGGGATGAGACTGCAGAGCCTTTGGCTTTGATCTTTGGGTCCTCACTGTCCACGGGATAGTGCCAGAGGACTGGATTGTGGTGAATGTTGTTCCTCTGTTCAAGAAAGGGAATAGGAATAACCCTGGTAATTATAGGCCAGTTAGTCTTACTTCGATGGGCGATAAGTTAATGGAAAAGGTCCTGAAGGTTAGAATTTATGACCATTTGGAAAGATGCAGCGTAATCCGGGATAGTCAACACGGATTCGTGAAGTGTAAGTCTTGCCTCACAAATTTGATTGAATTCTTTGAGGAGGTAACTAAGTGTGTAGATGAAGGTAGATCAGTTGATGTCATATACATAGATTTTAGTAAGGCTATGGTTCTCCATGGTCGGCTCATGAAGAAAGGAAGGAGGTATGGGATAGAGGGAAATTTGGCCAATTGGATAAGTAACTGGCTGTCACATGGAAGACAGCCGTGGCAGAGATGGCAGTGGTGGATGGAAAATTTTCAGACTGGAGACCAGTTACTAGTGGTGTACCACAGGGATCAGTGCTGGGTCCTCTGCTATTCGTGATTTTTATCAATGACTTGGAGGAGGAGGCTGAAGGGTGGGTCAGTAAATTTGCTGATGACACCAAGATTGGTGGAGTAGTGGATGAGGTGGAGGGCTGTTGTAGGCTGCAGAGACATTGATAGGATGCAGAGCTGGGCTGAAAAATGGCAGATGGAGTTTAACACTGGTAAGTACGAGGTGATTCATTTTGGTAGAAAAAATTTGAATGCGGATTACAGGGTCAACGGCAGGGTTCTGAGGAATGTGGAGGAACAGAGAGATCTTGGGATTCATGTCCACAGATCTCTGAAGGTTGCCACTCAAGTGGATAGAGCCGTGAAGAAGGCTTATAGTGCGTTAGCGTTTATTAACAGGGGGCTTGAGTTTAAGAGCCGCGGGGTTATGCTGCAACTATATATGACCTTGGTGAGACCACATTTGGAGTATAGTGTGCAGTTCTGGTCACCTCATTATAGGAAGGATGTGGAAGCATTGGAAAGGGTGCAAGGGAGATTTACCAGGATGCTGTCTGGTTTGCAGGATTGGTCTTATAAGGAAAGGTTGAGGGAGCCAGGGCTTTTCTCTTTGGAGCGGAGGAAAATGAGAGGCCACTTAATAGAGGTATACAAGATGATGAGGGGAATAGATAGGAGTGGACGTTCAGAGACATTTCCTCGGGTGGATGCAGCTGTTACAAGGGGGCATAACTATAAGATTCAGGGTGGGAGATATAGGAGGGATATCCGAGGTAAGTTCTTTACTCACAGAGTGGTTAGGGTGTAGGTTACACAAAGGTGAACAATTTCCTCTGCTGGTAGAATTAAAACAAACAGGCCATAATCAAATTATCCCTAGGGATTTGGGAGAGTAATCAGGAAGCATTTTTCCACACATCTTGGGCGGGATTCTCCCCTACCCGGCGCGACGGAGGGTCCCGGCGTAGGGGAGTGGCGCCAACCACTCAGGGGTCGGGCCTCCCCAAAGGTGGGGAATTCTCCCCACCTTTGGGGGCCAGCCCCGCGCCGGAGCAGTTGGCACCAGAAGACTGGCGCAAAGAACCGCCGCCCCCGGCAGCGGGGCTGGACAAAAGGCTTTCGCCGGTCGGCGCATGCGCCGGTAGTGACGTTAGCGGCAGCTGGCCGCTGACGTCACTGCCGGCGTATGCGCGATGTGGGGTTCTCTTCTGCTTCCGCCATGGCGAAGGCCGTGGCGGCCGCGGAGGAGAAATAGTGCACCCAGGGCACTGGCCCGGAGTCTGAGCGGGGGGGCCCGATCGCGGGCCAGGCCACCGTGGGGGAACCCCCCGGGGTTCGATCGTCCCCCCCAGGACCCGCTCGCGCCGCTGATCCCACCGTTCCAGAGGTGGTTCAAACCTCGGCGGCAGGAGAGGCCTCCCAGCGGCGGGACTTCGGCCCATCCGGGCCAGAGAATCACCGCAGGGGCCTCTCCGATCGGAGTGGCGAGATTCCCGCCACCGCCACTTCCCGGGTGGCGGAGAATCTCTGCCACGGCGGGGGCGGGATTTTCAGCGGCCCCAGGCGATTCTCCGACCCTGCTGGGGGTCAGAGAACTTTGCCCCAGGTTGTAAAATTCTGGAACTCACTCCTGCAAAACGCTGTGGATGCTGGGTCAATTGAAATTAGCTGAAGACCAAGAGACTTTTGTTAGGTAAAGGTATCAGGATATGGAGCAAAGATAAATAAATGGGGTGAGTGCAGATCAGCCATAATCTAAGCGAACACAGAACAGGTTCGAGGGACTGGATTGTCTGCTGCTGTTACCACGTTTCTATATTGACCATTTCAGTCGACAACCGTTTATCCAAGGCTCAAATTTCATTTCAATTCCTAGGTTTTGTTGAGAGTCCACACATTCACTGTTCTGGTGGTGGTAGCGATCATTCAGGTTTGAGGGTGCAAAAGAAATTCTCACTCTCTTGAGGAGAGTTCATTTTAAATATGCAAGAGAAATGTGTTCACTTTTTGTCACTTAAAGCGATGCTGCACAGACTACATTGATTCCCCAGGGGCAGATAGTACCACAGGGCAATACCTCCATGGCCTTTACCAATGCCATCAATGGAGGAAACCTGCACACGATGCACAAGTGGTGGCGCGCAGAATTATGCCAATGAATTTTCCCCCTTGTTAGCCAAACTAGCTAGATCAGATCTGAAAGGCAAGAACAATTGACTTTTAATTGGAAGTTGTACAAACTAGTTTCTGTGCTTGCTGACCTACCAGTGATCACACTAACAGTATACTATTGGCTGTCTATATTGATGAAGAAAACTAACGTTTTAAGAGTTAAAAAAATCTCTTTTACAATTCTTGGTAGTTATACTTAAAATTCACACTATTCCAGATACTGCCTGTGGGATACACACATGTTGTGTGTACTATCACAATTTGTTCTGGCTGCCTGGTATGGGCAGTTCTAATGGCTGTGTATATTTCAATTATAAAAGAAAGGCAGGAAGATTACACAAATCGAAGAAATTAGAAAGCATTTTCAAGTGCAAAGATATAAATTCATTTATTATTGAGGTGTCATACTGCATAAATTTTATTTTCAGGAAAATCAGAACCGTAAATATATTCTACCTCCCAGTGACTGAGGACCAAATTTTACAAACAATTTTTAGCAGCGAATTTGGGAAGAATGGAAGGGTTATTAGATAGATAGAGAAATACAGCACAGAACAGGCCCTTCGGCCCATGATGTTGTGCCGAACCTTTGTCCTAGGTTAATCATAGAATTTTGGACACTAAGGGCAATTTATCATGGCCAATCCACCCAACCTGCACATCTTTGGACTGTGGGAGGAAACCGGCGTACCAGGAGGAAACCCACGGACACACGGGGAGGATGTGCAGACTCCACACAGACAGTGACCCAAGTCGAAATCGAACTTGGGACCCTGGAACTGTGAAGCAATTGTGCTATCCACAATGCTACCGTGCTGCCCTTAATCAACAAATCTCCACCAAAAAGAAATCAACATTTCCAAAGGCCATACCAATCTACCTACCATTGCTAACTGGCGTCCTATATTTCCCATTGTTATTCCACCAGCAAAAAAAATACATGGTAACCAAGATCGAACATAAAGGAAATCTGGAGATGTATATCTGCAAAACAAGGTTTCATGGATAAAATTAGTTTTCCAATATACAGATTAAATTTCTAATGTAACATTGTGTAAAATGTATTAAGCTTTCAGTGTGCTAATAGTTTCTGCTGTTTGTGAATTACTAAATTTGAAATTAAGATAAAGTCTGTAACTGATATAAACCCATATGGATAAGAACTGCAGCTTTCGACCAAGTAAATTAAATACGGGAAAATTGAGTGAACACCGAATTCAGGCTGACAGTTAAAAATATAAACATAACATTTGTGTATACCACTAAAATACATAATTCTTGTGGGAGCATCTAAACATACAAACTGAAAGAACTTTTGTGGTTTTAAAACCAAAGGAAACTATAAACAATTTGGTATTTTCTTAATAAATTAAGAACATTTTCATCTAATTGCAAAGAATTACTGTGCATCTGAATCAAATAGATGCAGCAGGTCCCAGATTCAATGCATGTGGTCTGCAAATTTATCTACTTAATTCATTTATTTTGTAAAATTTTCCTTCATTTTTCCATTTCTTTGTAGATTACTAAGTGTTCTTTACTACTTCCTGTAATGATCTCGGTGGGACATCTTAATGCCCCAAGAATTTCAAAAAATTGCTTCAAGTTTTTTCTTACGTTTTCTGCAAATGTTTTAATCGTGGATTTTGGTTTCATTTCATATTGATCCTATAAATTACAAATGTTATCCCTCGTTGGGCAGACAGAGTTTGCTTTACTTAAGCAACAAGACTAAATTTGTTTTGTTCACCAATTTCTTGGGAGTTTTTGTTTTGAATTTGTAGGACACTTGAATTTTTTTATGTCCCACTACCTCCCTCAATACTTCAAAATCCAGGTTTCTCTTTTATTAGGGAAATAAAGTCCAGGATGTTTCTGCTGTGCTTAATAATTGGTAAACAAGGCATCAATTAACATTATATACGCTGGTATATATGTTAAGAAACTAACATTCCACAAATGAGGGTTAAAATATATGGTACTAATAAATTCATACGTGACAAATATCCAACACAGGTTTTGCTGTGGTATTGAAAGTGAAACTCTCTGCTGTCACAGTCATGATACCACAAACTGACAGCAACTTCGGGAGTCTGTTTGTGTGTAGAATAATGTGGATTTGCACATGTTGCTGTTAATAGGTCTATTGTACTCCTTAGGGAGCACTGGGAAGGTTCCCACCATCTGTGATCTCCATTTAAATCATGATGTCAAAAAATTCCACCTCAATGTTGTTATTCTTGAAAAAGTTGCACCTTATGGAATGAGGTATAACTTTTTTTGAAAAAGAAATGGTACACTGACTTCAGATGTACTGCTTAACAGCTATCGAATGACAACTTCATGTTGTCAACTTACTCCCCAGTAAAAGTTGTCTGGTACGTCTCAGCAATGGCAAAACATTTTTCCATGCTGTTACACAAAGCCACCAACTAGTTTTTACTTTAATATAAATTACAGTAGAACACTTTTTAACTTCTTCCAGAAGTGAATCGCAAATTACAAAAAACTGATGGACAAGCTGGACTATCAAGCTGGCCCAACAATGTGATGGTTGGACCATTTTAACGAGACAGTTCCTTACAGGACTCGCTACAACTATACAATCTCCTAGGAGGGGAAGAAAAATACAGAAAAAACTGAGGGCAGAGAAAGCCAAAATAAAAATACTGGGAAATTCCTTTCAAATCACCTCAGGCAATCAAAACCAGTCCAGACTAAATGGAACAACCATTTGTCATAAACTTGGAAACATAGAAAATGTACTACACTGACCATTCAACCCATTGATCATTGCATAACATAATTGTCTTTCAATGTAATTATTTATTCCCATCCATAAAATTAAGGGCAACATTTTTAGAAAGACAATTAATAATTGCATTTAACCCCAAACAATCACTTCCATCAAACTAAATTTTGATCTTCTACAGAGTTACATCAAAGTTTTACAAATTTTATTTTCCACATGCAGGATGGTTTTGCAATTTTACCATTAGAGGAATAAGCAAATAGTGAAGACATTAGACAGGAGTAAATATTTCAAAATATGCATTGATTCTGCATCCAATAATTTTACACAAAATTGTCCGTAATTAAAGGCATCTAAAAACCAGAAAATTATCTAACATGCAAGTTTGGTTTGCAAAATGAGTGAGGACTTCTTAAAAAAATATATTAGCAGGGCTCGCCTTTACTCTTTCTGTTGCTCAAGGCCAGTTTCCCCCCATCACTCTTTTCCAAATGGACAGAATCTTTATTGAAATATGCAGCCAGAAAAGCTTTGAAGTTTTACTCTTCTACAGTCAAAAAACTTCAAAGCTTACAAATTCTTTTTCATTATTAAAGATAATGAAGCAATTAAATTACCAGAAATACCTGCAATGTTCCACTATAACAAAGTATAAAATTATATTATACAAATGGAATACAGGGTTAACGGTAGGGTTCTTGGCAATGTAGAGCAGAGAGATCTTGGGGTCTATGTTCATAGATCTTTGAAAGTTGTCATTCAAGTGGATAGAGCTGTGAAGAAGGTCTATGGTGCGCTAGCGTTCATAAGCAGAGGGATTGAATTTAAGAGCCGTGAGGGGATGATGCAGCTGTACAAAACCTTGGTATGACCACATTTGGAGTACTGTGTGCAGTTCTGGTCACCTCATTTTAGGAAGGATGTGGAAGCTTTGGAAAAGGTGCAAAGGAGATTTACCAGGATGTTGCCTGGAATGGAGAGTAGATAGTACGAGGAAAGGTTGAGGGTGCTAGGCCTTTTCTCATTAGAACGGAGAAGGATGAGGGGTGACTTGATAGAGGTTTACAAGATGATCAGGGGGATAGTGTAGACAGTCAGAGACTTTTTCCCCGGGTGGAACAAACCATTACAAGGGGATATAAATTTAAGGTGAATGGTGGAAGATATGGGGGGATGTCAGAGATAGGTTCTTTACCCAGAGTGTAGTGGGGACATGGAATGCACTGCCCGTGGAAGCAGTTGAGTTGGAAACATTGGGACCTTCAAGTGGCTATTGGATAGGTACATGGATTACGGTAGAATGATGGGGTGTAGATTAATTTGTTCTTAATCTAGGACAAAAGTTCGGCACAACATCGTGGGCCAAAGGGTCTGTGCTGTGCTGTATTTTTCTATGTTCTATATGCATCCAGAGACCTGACCTTCAGTGCCAAATTCTGGAAAGGTAACTTGAGGCAAGTTCTTCATCAAAATAAAGGAGGATACTGTTGAATTTAATTCTTGGTTCTCAATAATCTTTATAAAATCTGTTTGGCTAATCACAATCAATTAATAAGTAGATTATTGAGCCGCTGCTTCTGCAGAAAATTGTACAAGTAATAAAATGCAAGTAGTAACTTTATATTCTTACTGCACACATGGATGTAAAACCTATCACCAACGTTATGATCACACAATTTATTTTCTGTTGGCAAGTGTGACCAACATAAATATGGGCTGCACGGTAGCTCAGTGATTAGAACTGTTGCTTCACAGCACCGATTCCCAATTTAGTTCACTGTCTGTGCGGAGTATGCACATTCTCCCTGTGTCTGGGTGGATTTCCTCCGGGTGCTCCGGTTTCCTCCCACAAGTCCCGAAAGACGTGCTGTTAGGAGAATTGGACATTCTGAATTCTCCCTCAGTGTACCCGAACAGGCAACAAGGGGATTTTCACAGTAACTTCATTGCAGTGATAATGCAAGCCTACTTGTGACACTAATAAAGATAATAAAGATTATTATCGCTTCTCGGCCATTTGGCCCCTGTCCATTCTGAGATTTGGATTTGCAACTCTGATAAAGAAATAAAAGAAAGAATATTATTAATTAGCATTAAAATGCCAGAGAAATAGCATTGCCATAGTTCAAAACATTTGGGTAAACTCATGTGCCTTCCGTGAGTTAAACTCAGTAAGAAGTCTTACAACACCAGGTTAAAGTCCAACAGGTTTGTTTCAAACACGAGCTTTCGGAGCACTGCACCTTCCTCAGGTGAATGACCTGAGGAAGGATCAGTGCTCCGAAAGCTCGTGTTTGAAACAAACCTGTTGGACTTTAACATCGTGTTGTTAAGATTTCTTACTGTGCTCACCCCAGTCCAACGCCGGCATCTCCACATCGCGAGTTAAACTAGAATAGACAATTGCCAAATAGTCAATTTGTGAACAATCACTCACCATTTGGTTAAACAAAATTCAATACAGTTCACAGATTGTTGGTAAAAAATTGACTACTCCACATTTGGACATTATTTAATGTAACAATGGAGTTCAGTATTTCAGCAATGCTCAATGAAAATGTTTTACATTTCCTCGTTAATTAGTTACTTGCATTCTGGTAGGTTAGGGATGATAAAAGTAGTTTTGTCGATTTTAATTGAAATGACCCTTTTTCAGCTCTAATTCCCCACTGTCCCCTATCCCGAGATTGATACTAAAAGATTTAGGTTTATTGTCACGTGTACAGAGGTACAGTGAAAAGTACTGTTTTGTATAGTCCAGTCAGATCGTACCATACGTGAAAAACGTAGGATATACGATAAATGCATAGAGAAGCATAGAGTGTAGTGCTACACAGCAGAGAAGATGTGTGGAGAGATCAGTTCAATCCATTAGAGGGCCGCAGGACTCTGATGGCAGCAGGGAAAATGATGTTTTGGAATCTGTTAGTGTATGTTCTCAAACTTCTGTATCTCCTGCCCGATGGAAGAGGTTAAAAGAGAAAATACCCCGGATGAGAGAGGTCTAGGATTATGTTGCCCGCTTTCCTGAGGCAGCGGGAGATAGAGACAGAGTCAATAGATGTGAGGCGGGTTCGCGTGATGGACTGGGTTGTGTTCACGACTCTCCTGGCTTCTTACGGTCTTGGGCCGAGCAGTTGCCATACCAGGCTGTGGTGCAGCCAGCTAGGATGCTTTCTATGGTGCATCTGTAAAATTTGTTCTCAATGCGGAAATGCCAAATTTCCTTAATTTCCTCAGGACGTACAAGCGTAGTTGTGCTTTCTTGGTCGTAGCGTCAACGTGGGTGGACCAGGACATATTATTGGTGACGTGTACACCTCAGAATTTGAAGCTGTCACCCATCTTCACCTTGACATCATTAATGCAGACAGGGCTGTGTACAGCACTTTACTTCCCAAAGTTGATGACCAGCTCCTTAGTTTTGCTGACATGGAGTTGTCACAGAACAACGCCACTAGGTTCTCCAGCTCTCTCCTGTACTTTACTCATCGTTGTTTGAGATCTGGCCCGCTATGGTCGTGTCATCAGCAAACTTGTAGGTGGAGTTGGAGTTGAATTTTGCCACACAGCCGTGTGTGTGTAGTAGGGGGCTAAGTACGCAGCCTTACGGGGCCCCTGTGCCGAGGACGGTTGAAGAGGAGATGCTGCTGTTTATCCTTACCGATTGTGGTCTATGGGTCAGGAAGTCGAGGATATTGTTGGGGGGGGGGGGGCACGTCCTAGGTTTTGGAGTTTAGATACGAGCTAGGCTGGGATTTTGCTGCTGAATGCAGAGCTGTAGTCAAAAAATAGGAGTCTGACGTAGGAGTCAGTGTTATCGAGATGCTCCAGGGATGAGTGCAAGGCCAGGGAGATCGCTTCTGCTGTGGACCGGTTGTGGCGGTATGCAAATTGCAGTGGATGAAGGCTTTCTGTAAGTATGGAGTGTGTTTTATGACCAACCTCTCGAAGCACTTCATAATGATAGATGTCAAGATTATCGGCGGTAGTTGTTGAGGCACGTTACCTAGTTCTTCTTTAGCACTGGTATGATGGTGGTCTTCTTGAAGCAGGTAGGAACCTCGGAACGGAGTAGGGAGAGGGTGAAGATATCCACGAACACCCGCCAGTTGGTCCATGCAGGGTCTGAGAGCAGGACCAGGGATTCCTTCTGGATATGTTGTGTTCCGTAGGTACACTTTCAAGAAGGCTGATCTGACTTCTGATGCTGTGACAATAGGCATCGGTGTACCCTGTTGGGGCAATTGAAAATGGTTAGTTGGTTTCCTGCTCGAAACGAGCATAGAATGTATTGAATTCATTGGGAGAGTGCACTGTTGTCAGAGATTCTACTCTGCTTTGCCTCGAGACTGTTACGTTGTTTAAGCCTTGCCACCACCAACGAGAGTCCATGTCGTTAGTCTGTGACTCTAGCTTAGTCTGGTATTGCCTCTTGGCGTCCCTGATGGCTTTGCGGTGATCGTACCTGGATCTCTTGTACAAGTCAGGGTCACCTGTCTTGAACACCTCAGACCTGGACTTCAGTAGGGAGTGAATCTCCCGATTAAACCATGGTTTCCGATTGGGGAATGTACTTCCTACCTTCTTTGGCATGCAATCTTCTACATATTTACTGATGAACTCTGTCTACTCATTTAGATTGGCCACTGAGTTCTTGATTATGGACCAGTCCACTAACTCCAAGCAATCACGTGGGAGCTCTTCCATTACCTCAGAACAACACAGCACGACGTTCTTAACCGGATTCTTCTGCTAGTTTCTGCTTGTATGCAGGGAGAAGGAGCATGACCTTCTTAACTGGATTCTCCCTCTAGTTTCTGATTGTATGCTGGGAGAAGGAGCACGGTCTTCTGGTCCAATTTTCCGAAGTGCGATCGGAGGATGGATTGGTGGGTGCCCTTGATGTTTGTGCAGTTGTGGTCAACGATGTTGGGACCTCTGGTGGGGCAGGAGATGTGTTGGAGGAATTTTGGCAGTAGACTCTAGGTTGGCCTGGTTGACGTCCCCGGCCACGATAAGCAAGGCCTCTGGATATGCTGTTTAACTGTTATTTATGGCGGTGCACAATTCATAAAGCTTCCGCTTGGGGTGGGACGTAGAACGGTGAGATATTCCAACTCCGATGAGCAGTAGTTCGCAAGGGTCGCCACGTCGGAGCACCAAGAGGAGTTGATGAGGAGGCAAATCACTTTGTCCTTCACTTTGCCCGACGGCACAATGCGATCCATCCGGTGTTTTGAGAAGCGTCAGGTTGTATGGCATAATCCGGTGAGGCAGGAGTGAGCCATGTCTTTGTGAAACAGCACACAGCAGTCTCTTATTTCCCTCAAGAGGTGAAATTAAATAAAATGAAAATCGCTTATTGTCACAAGTAGGCTTCAATGAAGTTACTGTGAAGAGCCGCTAGTTGCCACATTCCGGCACCTGTTCAGGGAGGCTGGTACGGGAATTGAACCGTGCTGCTGGCCTGCCTTTGTCTGCTTTAAAGTAAGTCTAGCGTTAAGCTCGTCCAGCTTGTTTACAAACAAGGAAAATATAAAAATATTTTTTATAAAAATCTTTATTATTGTCACAAGAAGGCTTACATTAACACTGCAATTAAGTTACTGCAAAAATCCCCTAGTCACCACATTTGGGTACATAAAGGGAAAATTCAGAATGTCAAATTCACCTAACAGCACGTCTTTCGGGACTAGTGGGTGGAAACCGGAGCACTCGGAGGAAACCCACGCACACACGGGGATAACGTGCAGACTCCGCAGACAGCGCCGACGCTTGAATCGAACCTGGAACCCTGGCGCTGTGAAGCAACAGTTAATGCTCAAGTAAAATTAGTTTAAAACAATACTGTACAACATAAAGGAGGGGCAGATAGAAATACTTTTTTTTTTAAGCATTTAGGGATGAAGCAGTGATTCTATTGGATTGGATTGGATTTGTTTATTGTCACGTGTACCGAGGTACAGTGAAAAGTATTTTTCTGCAAGCAGCTCAACAGATCATTCAGTACATGGAAGAAAAGGGAATTAAACAAAATTCAAGAAAATACATAATAGGGCAACACAAGATATACAATGTAACTACATAAGCATTGGCATCGGATGAAGGATACAGGGTGCAGTGTTAATGAGGTCAGTCAATAAGAGGGTCATTTAGGAGTCTGGTGACAGTGGGGAAGAAGCTGTTTTTGAGTCTGTTCGTGCGTATTCTCAGACTTCTGTATCTCCTGACCGATGGAAGAAGTTGGAAAAGTGAGTAAGCCGGGTGGGAGGGATCCTTGATTATGCTGCCCGCTTTCCCCAGGCAGCGGGAGGTATAGATGGAGTCCATGGATGGGAGGCAGGTTTGTGTGATGGACTGGGCAGTGTTCACAACTCTCTGAAGTTTCTTGTGATCCTGGGCCGAGCAGTTGCCATACCAGGCTGTGATGCAGCCTGATAGGATGCTTTCTGTAGTGCATCTGTAAAAGTTGGTAAGGGTTAATGTGGACATGCCAAATTTCCTTAGTTTCCTGAGAAAATATAGGTGCTGTTGTGCTTTCTTGGTGATAGCGTCGACGTGAGTGGACCAGGACAGATTTTTGGTGATGTGCACCCCTAGGAATTTGAAACTGCTAACCATCTCCACCTCGGCCCCGTTGATGCTGACAGTGGTGTGTACAGTACTTTGCTTCCTGAAGTCGATGACCAGCTCTTTAGTTTTGCTGGCATTGAGGGAGAGATTGTTGTCGTTACACCACTCCACTAGGTTCTCTATCTCCCTCCTGTATTCTGACTCGTCGTTATTCAAGATCCGGCCCACTATGGTCGTATTGTCAGTAAACCTGTAGATGGAGTTGGAACCACGTTTTGCCACGCAGTCGTGTGTGTACAGGGAATAGAGTAGGGCCAAGTACGCAGCCTTGCGGGGAACCGGTATTGAGGACTATTGTGGAGGTGGTGTTGGTGTTCATTCTTACTGACTGTGGTCTGTTGGTCAGAAAATCAAGGATCCAGTTGCAGAGTGGAGAGCCAAGTCCTAGGTTTTGGAGCTTTGATATGAGCTTGGCTGGGATTATGGTGTTGAAGGCGGAGCTGTAGTCAATAAATAGGAGTCTGATGTAGGAGTCTTTGTTTTCAAGATGCTCTAGGGATGAGTGTAGGGCCAGGGAAATGGTGTCTGATGTGGTCCAGTTGCGACAGTATGCGAATTGAAGTGGGTCAAGGCGTTCCAGGAGTATGGAGGTGATGCGCTTCATGATCAGCCTCTCGAAGCACTTCATTACAACTGACGTCAGGGCCACCGGGCTGTAGTCATTGAGGCACGTTGCCTGGTTCTCCTTTGATACCGGTATGATGGTGGTCTTCTTGAAGCAGGTGGGGACCTCGGAGTGGACTAGGGATAGGTTAAAGATGTCTGTGAATACCTCTGCCAGCTGGTCTGCGCAGGCTCCGAGTGCACGACCAGGGAGCCCATCCGGGCCCGTCGCCTTCCGCAGGTTCACTTTCAGGAAGGCCGATCTGACTTCGGAAGCTGTAATGGTGGGTATGGGTGAATTATGGGCTGCTGGGGCACTCGACAGCGGATTGTTGGTTACCTGCTCGAACGTGCGTAGAATGCATTAAGTTCATCGGGGAGGGGTGCATTGCTGCCAGAGATACTGCTCGGCTTCGCTTTGTAGCCCGTTATGTTGTTTAGTCCTTGCCATAACTGCCAAGAGTCTGTCTGTGACTCTAGCTTAGTTTGATATTCTCTCTTGGCATCTCGGATGGCTTTGCGGAGGTCGTACCTGGATTTCTTGTATAGGACAGGGTCGTCTGCCTTGAACGCCTCGGATCTGTCCTTCAGTAGGGAGTCAATCTCGCGGTTGAGCCATGGTTTCCTGTTGGGGAACGTACGTACTGCTTTCTTTGGCACGCAGTCGTCCACACATTTGCTGATGAAGTCTGTGACGGTGGTGGCATATTCATTTAAGTTAGTCGCTGAGTTCTTAAATATGGACCAGTCCACTGTCTCTAAGCAGTCACGTACGAGCTCTTCTGTCTCCTCGGACCAGCACTGCACAACCTTCTTAGCTGGATTCTCCCGCTTGAGTTTCTGCTTGTAAGCCGGGAGAAGGAGCACAGTCTTATGGTCTGAATTCCCAAAATACGGTCGGGGGATGGAACGGTAGGCGCCCTTGAGTTTTGAGTAGCAGGTGTCAAGTGTTGTCACCCCTGGTTGGACAGGAGATGTGCTGGTGGAATTTTGGCAGTACACTCTCGAGGTTGGCCTTGTTGAAGTCTCCGGCCACGATGAACAAGCCCACCGGGTGTTCTGTTTCGTAGTTGTTTATGACTGTGTACAGTCTTTGGTAGAACGAGTGAAACCACAAATCGTGGCACCAAAGTTTTAGGGTGTTTTTATTGTTTCACAGGATGCCAGTGTTGCTGGCTAGGCCAGATTTTGTGCACTTTATTGGGAAGGTGGTGATGAGCCATTTTCTTGAATTGTATCAGTCCGTGTAGGTATAACCCACAGTGCTGTTAAAATAGGGAGTTCCAGGATTTTATAATAATATAATAATCTGTCACAAGTAGGCTTACATTAACACTGCAATGAAGTTGCTGTGAAAAGCCCCTAGTCACCACACTCCGGCACCTGTTCGGGTACATGGGAGGAAGAATTCAGAATGTCCAAATTACCTAACAGCGTGTCTTTGGCGACTTGTGGGAGGAAGCCAGAGCACCCGGAGGAAACCCACGCATGGAGGGAACGTGCAGACTCCACACAGACAGTGACCCAAGCCAGGAATCAAACCCGCGACCGTGAAGCGACAATGCTAACCACTGTGTTACCGTGCACCCGACCTAGCGACAAAGAAAGAACAGCGATGTAATTCCAAGTCAGGATAATGTATGGAATGGAGAGGAACTTCTAACTGCTGCTCTTGAATTCCTAACCCACGACCTCTGTTGAAAGAGACTTTGCTGAAAATGCATCTTGCATATGATAAACACTGCTGCCACTCTGCATTGGGTGGTGGAGGAGTGAATGCTTGAGGTGGTCGATGGGGTGTCAATCAAGCAGGCTGCTTTTTCCAGGGTGATGTCGAGCTTGAGTGTTGTTGGACTGCACTCATTCAAGCAATTGGAGAATATTCTATCACACTCTTGACTTTTGCCTTGCAGATGGGGAATAGGCTTTGGGGAGTCAGATGATTTATGTGCCACAGACCTCCCTGCCTCTGGCATGCTCGTGTAGCTACAGTATTAATATGGTTGGTCCAGTTCAGTTTCTAGTTACTGGTAGACCGCTCCTAGGGGTGATGATAGTAGGGGAATTCAGTGATAGTAATTCCACTGAATGGCAAGGGGAGATGATTAAGAGTCTCTTGTTGGAGTTCATCATTGCCTGGCACTTCTGTTGTACAAATGTTACTCATCATTTATTGACCCAAGCTTGAATGCTGCCCACATCTTGCTGCATGCGGGTATCAGCTGCTTGAGTATTGGAGGAGTTGCAAATGATGCTCACCATTGCGCAATCACCAGCAAACATGCGCAATCACCAGCGAACATCCTCACTTCTGACGTTATGATGGAGGTGCGGGGTGCAGTGCTCTAACCGAGATGTGGCAGATCCGTGATGCTTCCAGCATTCCGGTCGACTACGGCTGCAGGATGTATAACCAATGGCAGCCCCTCAGCGACCGCATGGTTCGGTTGGAGCAGCAGTTGGATGAACGTAGGAGCATGAAGGTGGTGGAAAGCGTCAGATAGGAGTTATAGAGATGTGGTCACATCCAAGGTGCAGGCAGACAGATGGGCGACTACTAGACAGGGCAGGCAGGCAGTGCAGGCAGGCAGTGTAGGAATCTCCTGTGGCTGTCCTCCTCTCGAACAGGTACACCATTTTGGATATGTTGGGGGGGATAGTCTATTAGAGGAAAACAACAGCAGCCAGAGCAGTGGCACCACAACTGGCTCTGTTGTTCAGCAGGAGAGGGCAAAGTGCAGGAGAACGACAGTTTATAGGTGACTATAGTAAGGGGCACAGATAGGCACTTCTGTGGAAGTGAAAGAGACTCCACGATGGTGTGTTGCCTTCCTGGTGCCAGGGTCATGTGTCTCTGAACAAATACAGGACATGCTAAAGGGCGAGGGTGAACAGCCATAGGTCGTAGTACACATAGGTACTAACGACATAGGCAGGAAGAGTGATGAGGTCCTGCAGAAGTAGTTCAGGGAGTTAGGTAGTAAGTGAAGAAGCAGGACTTCTAGGGTTGTAATCTCAGGATTACTCCCTGTGCCATGCCAGTGAGGCTAGAAATAGGAGGATAGTGCAGCTAAACACGTGGCTAAACCAGTGGTGTAGGAGGGAGGGTTTCAGATTTCTGGACCATTGGGATCTCTTCCGGGGCAGCTGCAACCTGTACAAGAAGGACAGGTTGCATCTAACTCGAAGGGCACCAATATCCTGGCTGGGAGGTTTGCTAGTGTCACTCGGGAGGATTTAAACTATTAAGGCATGGAGGTGGGACCAGAGTGTTAGCTTAGAAGATGTCATAACTGAAGGGGAAATAGAAAACAAAAATAAGAGAACAACATCACCCTCAGGCAGAGCAAAAAAGGCGACAGCGTGAGAAGGGAGGTGGTCAATGCAAGACTGGGAGTATTGTACCTTAATGCACGCAGTATATGGAACAAGGTAAATAAGCTTGTTGCACACACTGAAATTGGCCGATACGATGTTGCGGGCTTCACAGAGACGTGGCTGCAAAGGGATCAGGGCTGGGATCCAAATATACAAGGATATGTGTCCTATCGAAAGGACAGGCAGATGGACAAAGGGGGTGGGGTTGCATTGTTAGTAAGGAATGAAGTTAAATAGATAGCAAGGAATGATATAGAATCAGAAGGCATAGAATCTCTGTGGGTAGAGTTGTGGAATCGCAACGGTAAAAAGGCCCTGATGGGAGTTATGTACAGGCTTCCGAGCAGTAGTCAGGATGTAGGTCAGAAAATAAATCAGGAGATACAGAAAGCATGTAAAAAAGGCAATGTCACAATAATCATGGGGGCCTTCAATATGCAGGTGGACTGGGAAAATCAGGTTGGTGATGGATCCCAAGAAATGGAATTTGTGGAATGTCTAAGAGATGTTTTTTTGCAGCAGCTTGTGACAGAGCCTACTAAGGAACAGGCAATTCTGGATTTAGTGATGTGTAATGAGGCAGACTTGATTAGGGATCATAAGGTGAAAGAACCCTCAGGGAGCAGTGACCACAATATGATCAAATTTACCCTGCAGTTTGAGAGGGAGAAGCTGGAGTCAGATGTAACAGCATTACAATTAAATAAGGGTAACTGCAAAGACATGAGGGAGGAGCTGGCCGGAGTTGATTGGAAAAGGAGCCCAGCAGGAACGTCGGTGGAACAGCAATGGCAGGGGTTTTGACGGTTATTCGGGACGCACAGCAGAAATTCATCCCAAGGAGGAGGAAGCATGCTAAGGGCAGGACGAGGGAAGTCAAGGACAGCATAAAAGCAAAAGAAAAAGCATACAAAGTTGCAAGGATTAGTGGGAAGCCAGAGGATTGGGAATCCTTTAAAAGCGAGCAGAGGACAACGAAGGGGAGAGAAGATGAATTATGAGTTCATCATAGCTAGTAATGTAAAAGAAGATAGGAAGAGTTTCTTTCAACATATAAAAAGGTAAGAGGGAGGCAAAAAATAGACATTGGGTCAAAGGAAAATATGGCTGGAGAAGTAATAATAGGAAACAAAGAAATAGCAGACAAACTGAATAGTTAGTTTGCATCAGGCTTCACGGTGGTAGATACCAGTGGGATGCCAGAGCTCCTGAAGAATCAGGGGGCAGAGGTGAGTGCAGTGGCCATTACTAAGGAGAAGGCTCTGAGGAAACTGAAAGGTCTGAAGGTGGCTAAGTCACCTGGATCGGATGGACTACATTCCAGGGTCCTAAAAGACATAGCTGAGGAGATTGTGGAGCCATTCGTGCTGATCTTTCAGTAATCACTGGAGGCAGGAAGGGTCTCAAGAGGACTGGAAAATGGCTAATGTAACTCCACCGTTTAAGAAGGGAGGGAGGCAGAAGACGGGAAATTATAGGTCGGTTAGCCTGACTTCGGTCATTGGTAAGATTTTAAAGTCCGTTATTGAAGATGAAATCACAGAGTACTTGGAAGTGCATAGCAAAATAGGACCAAGTCAGCACGGCTTTGTCAAAGGGGTCATGTCTGACAAATCTGTTAGAGTTCTTTGAGGAGGTAACAAGGAAGTTAGACAAAGGAGAACCAGTCGATGGGATATACTTAGATTTCCAGAAGGCCTTTGACAAGGTGCCGCATAGGAGATTGTTCTAGAAGTTAAGAGCCCATGGTGTTGAGGGTAAGATTCTGGCATGGATCGAGAATTGATTGACTGGCAGAGAGTGGGGATAACGGGGTCCTTTTCAGGATGGCAGCCAGTGACTAGTGGTGTGCCGCAGGGGTCTGTGCTGAGACCACAACTTTTCACAATATACATTAATGATCTGGAAGAAGGAACTGAAGGCACTGTTGCTAAGTTTGAAGCTGACACAAAGATCTGCAGAGGGACAGGTAGTATTGAGGAAGCAAGGGACTGCAGAAGGCAAGGAGAGTGGGCAATGAAGTGGCAAATGAAATACAATGTAGTATGTACTTGGGAAGGAGGAATTTGGGCATAGACTATTTTCGAAATGGGGAAATGCTTAGGAAATCAGAAGCACAAAGGGACTTGGGAGTCCTTGTTCATGATTCCCTTAAGGTTAACATGCAGGTTCAGTCAGCAGTTATGAAGGCAAATGCAATGTTAGCATTCATGTCAAGAGGGCTAGAATACAAGACCAGGGATGGACTTCTGAGGCTGTATAAGGCTCTCGTCAGACCCCATTTGGAGGATTGTGAGCAGGGATATGCTGGCCTTGGAGAGGGTCCAGAGGAGGTTCACAGAATGATCCCTGGAATGAACAGCTTGTCGTATGAGGAACGGTTGAGGATTCTGGCTCTGTACTTGTTGGAGTTTACAAGGATGAGGGGGGATCTTACTGAAACTTACAGGATACTGCGAGGCCTGGATCGAGTGGATATGGAGAGGATGTTTCCACTTGTAGGAAAAACTAGAACCAGAGGACACCATCTTAGACTGAAGGGATGATCCTTTAAAACAGAGATGAGGAGGAATTACGTCAGCTAGAGGGTGGTGAATCTGTGGAACTCTTTGCCGCAGTAGGCCCTGGAAGCCAAATCAGTTTTTAAGACAAAGATAGATAGGTTCTTGATTAATAAGGGTTCCAGGGGTTATGGGGAAAGGCAGGAGAATGGGAATGAGAAAAATATCAACCATGATTGAATGGCGGAGCAGACTCGATGGGCCGAGTGGCCTCATTCTGCTCCCATGTCTTATGGTCTTCAGACAGATCATTCATAAAGCAGCTGGACATAGTTAGGCCGAGAGTACTTTGCTGAGCAACTCTTGCAGTGCTTTCTGAGCCTCAAAGGATTGGCTTCCAAATGTTAGGTTCCAATGACTTCAGCTTTGAAAGGCTTCACTGAAATCACACGTGGTCAACTGCTGCCTTGATGTCAATGGCAGTCACTCTCATCTCCCCACTTGATGTGCCCAGAAGGTTTTCATGTATATATGGTATATTACAATATTTGAGGATAGTGCAGTGACAGCGAAATCAAAATTAACTGAGTGACAGGAAACACAGCAGTGGTCACAGTTGTTTGTCCACATTGGATGAAGGTTCGGTGCTGTTCTCCAGGTGTCAATATTGGGACCATTTTGCTTTTCTTGATATACATTAATGACGTAGACTTGGGTGTGCAGGACAATTTCAAAATTTGGGCTGATACAAAATTTGGCAATATTGTGAATTGAGAGGAGGTTAGTGATAGACTTCAAGAGGACATTTGTTTTGCATATAAATTTAGAGTGCCCAATTATTTTTTTACAATTAAAGGGCAATTTAGCGAGGCCAATCCACCTAAACTGCACATCTTTGAGTTGCGGGGGCGAGACCCACGCAGACACAGGAAGAATGTGCACGACTTCAAGAGGACATAGGCTGGTGGACTGGGCAGATACATGTCAGATGATTAGTGCAGTGAACTGTACTAGCAGGAAGAATGAGAGGAGATCCTATAAAAGGATACATTTGTAACAAGGGTGCAGTGTAGAGGGGCCTGAGTGTATATGTCCAAAAATTGTTGAAGGTGGCAGAGTAAGTTCAGTAAGTGTTTATTAAGGAATGTGGTGTACATGACTTTATAAATGGGGGCATGATGGACAAAAGCAACAAAATTATAGTGAACCTTTAAAAAAACTCTGGTTCAGCTTCAACACCAGGTTTGTGCCCAATTCTGGGCACCACACTTCAGCAATAATGTGAAGGTATTAGAGAGGGTACACAAAAGACTTAAGAGAATCGTTACACGGATGAGGAACTTCTGCTACATGGATAGATGCCGATATTCTCTTTGCAGGAGATTTGATCAAGCTGCTCAAAATCATGAGGAAGTAACAGTCCTCACTGGCAGAAGGATTGAGAACTCAAGGGTACTGGTTTACTGTGAATAGCAGGTGGGTTTGGCGACATGAAAGAAAACCTTTTCTTCACACAGCAAGTGTGAATGCATGCCAATGGATGCATTGCCCAAGTACCATGGAGGCAGATTCAACCACGGCTTTCAAAAGGAAATTGGATAATAATCTGAATGGATAAAAAATTGCAGGGCTACAGGGATTGACAGGAGAATGGGACTAGCTGAGTTGCTCTCAGAAAGCTGGTACAGTAGTGACAGGCCGAATTACCTCCTTCTGTGCTGTAATCATTATATAGTATGGCTGTATTCTAATCTCCCAGCTAGTTCAAGATAACCTTCAGTTCAGCTCAAGCTAGTATTTTTCTTGCTCTTTCCCTATTTTAAAAGGGATAGTTGTCTTCTCGCCCCAACACTAAAAAAGTGTATGAGCCTGGGTGCTAACGATACGCCACATCAAATAGCTGTGACACGGACGGTCATTATCCACCCATCCCAACTTCAGCTCGTTGACCTTCATCACTTGCAATTGGAATTACTCCAATAATCTTTCTACTGGTTTTCCCCATGTTCATCAAACCATAAACTCCAGCTCTTCCAAAACTCGTCAGATTGTACAACATCGCTGTGCTCATCCAATTTTAAATCCCCTCTTGAAATTTACCTTTCCCACCAAGACTTTATGCATCCTTTTTCACTTGAATGAGACTGGCTTTCCCTGAATATATCTTTTAAGTTACCAAAGCAGATAGTTACAACCAGTTTACTTCTGGGAGTTTTTAAAAATGAAAATAGAGAGACATACCAAAATCTTTTTTCTCATCTGTTGTCCACAGCAGTCAAACTGAAAGTGAAACTAACAAATCTCAGAGCCACAGCTCTGCTCCACCCACAAAATGACATCACTGAAGCCTTGCGATAAGACAACAACCTTTCTTAAAGGGACACTCCCATGACAGGATGTGAAATGTGCAATGTTCCAACCCAAAGCAACTGGGCTGTCATTGCCAAATCCAAACGCAGCCTCTCCCTCTCCTCCTATGAAATGTTATGCATGCTTGAGAACTTCCACTCTGCCTTCAAAATCTTCACTAAACTTCATCCCAACTCTCACAGAGATTTAATCCAATGACCTCTTCCATAAGATTCAGTGATTCAGTGTTTAATTTTTCCTTGTACTTATGAACCAGTAGGGGACACTTTCTGTGTTTAAAAACATCATTTAAATTAAAGGTTATGTTATTGCTGCTCAGAAGAATACATTACTGCACATATTCTACTCCTTCCGGCAGATTCAATCATTGCAGGAAGAAGTTGAATGTTCCAGGCCTCACGATCTCTGCAAACCGAGGTTTGCATCTGCCCATGAGAGAAGGAGCCCCCACCTGCACCATGTATGCATGTTTAGTGAAGATATTTTCTTAATTGCTCAAGTGTAAACCAGCACCTATGGTTTATGAATCATTTGGCTGAATATCACAATACTTAACTAAAAACACTCAGATTTTTTATCAGGGGCAGCACGGCATCAAGGACCCTGGTTAATCCCACCCCAGGCTACTATGCAAATGTCCCTGCGGAGCTTGCACATTCTCCTAGTGTCTGCGGGGGTCTCAGCCCCACAACCCAAAGATTCCAGGGTAGGTGGATTGGCCACGCTAAATTGCCCCTTAATTGGAAAAATGTAACAATTTAAGAGACAATATGCAGATTTTAATGAAACCAACTGGAGTGATCTGCAGTACAATTTAGTTTTATATAACACTCAACGAGAGATAAAAGAAATGTTAACCAAGTTAATACCCAAAGTAATACAGGTAGCAACTTTATGTTAAAAGCACCAAAATGGCTCCCGTTAGATAAATCTATTTATACTTACTGGTAAACACCATTGTATACTAAAAGCTGAGTAACCAACGTGGCAAGAAAAGCTATTCCTATTCCAAGCCCAAAGCCACTTCGAGATCTATCAAAGGTCCACCACAATCCAATGGAAAGTGCTGCCAAGGTAAGGGACAGCTGCATATTGTTGGCAAAATCCACCTTCTGTGCAAGACTCGTTAAGGTTCAAGACACCAAGGAAGCATTTCACAGAAGT